>NW_027448845.1:0-88684 GCF_030867145.1 Opisthocomus hoazin
TGTCCGGGGGCTCTGTTGGGGTGCTGGGGGCTCTGTTGGGATGCTGGGGGCTCTGTTGGGGTCCTGGGTGTTCTGTTGGGGTCCTGGGGGCTCCGTGGTTGTCCTGGGGGCTCTGTTGTTTTTTTGGCAGCTTTATTGTTGTCGCGGGGACACTGTCGGGTTCCTGGGGCTCTGTCGGGTTCCTGGGGGCTCTGTCGGATTCCTGGGGGCTCTCGTCGTGTCTGGGGCCTCTGTTGGGGTTCCGGGGGCTCTGTTGGGGTCCTGGGACTCTGTTTGGGATCCTGGGGCTCTGTTGGGGTCCTGGGGGCTCTGTTGGGGTCCGGGGTTCTGTTGGGGTCCCGGGTGCTCTTTGGAGGTCCCGGGGACTCTGTTGTGGGCTCGGGGGCTCTGTTGGGGTCCTGGGGGCTCCGTGGTGGTTCTGGGGGCTCTGTTGTTTTTTTTGCAGCTTTATTCTTGTCGCGGGGGCTCTGCTGGGGTCCTGGGGCTCTGTTGTGCTCCTGGGGATCTCTGTTGGGTCATGGGGATCTCTGTTGGGGTCCTGGGGATCTCTGTTGGGGTCCTGGGGGCTCTGTTGGGGTCCTGGGGTTGTTTTGGGATCCTGGGGTCTCTGTTGGGGTCCTGGGGCTCTGTTGGATTTTGGGGCTCTGTTGGGGTCCTGGGGGCTCCGTGGTGGTTCTGGCGGCTCTGTTGTTTTTTTGGCAACTTTATTGTTGTCGCGGGGGACACTGTTGGGTCCTGGGGGCTCTGTCGGGGTCCTGGGGCTCTGTCGGTTTCCTGGGGGCTCTCGTCGTGTCCCGGGGCTCTGTTGGGGTCCCGGGGGCTCTGTTGGGGTCCCGGGGACTCTGTTTGGGATCCTGAGGGCTCTGTTGGGGTCCTGGGGGCTCTGTTGTGGTCCTGGGGGCTCTGTTGGGGTCCCGGGGGTTCTGTTGGGGTCCCGGGTGCTCTTTAGAGGTCCCGGGGGCTCTGTTGTGGCTCGGGGCTCTGTTGGGGTGCTGGGGGGGGCTCTGTTGGGGTCCTGGGGGCTCTGTTGGGTCCTGGGGCTCCGTGGTGGTTCTGGGGGCTCTGTTGTTTTTTTTGCAGCTTTATTCTTGTCGCGGGGGCTCTGTTGGGGTCCTGGGGGCTCTGTTGTGGTCCTGGGGGCTCTGTTGGGTTCCCGGGGGTTCTGTTGGGGTCCCGGGTGCTCTTTGGAGGTCCGGGGGCTCTGTTGTGGGCTCGGGGGCTCTGTTGGGGTCCGGGGCTCTGTTGGGGTCCCGGGGGTTCTGTTGGGGTCCCGGGTGCTCTTTGGAGGTCCCGGGGGCTCTGTTGTGGGCTCGGGGGCTCTGTTGGGGTCCTGGGGGCTCTGTTGGGGTCCTGGGGGCTCTGTTGGGGTCCTGGGGGCTCTGTTGGGGTGCTGGGGGCTCTGTTGGGGTCCTGGGGCTCCGTGGTGGTTCTGGGGCTCTGTTGTTTTTTTTGCAGCTTTATTCTTGTCGCGGGGGCTCTGCTGGGGTCCTGGGGCTCTGCTGGGGTCCTGGGGGCTCTGTTGTGCTCCTGGGGATCTCTGTTGGGGTCATGGGGATCTCTGTTGGGGTCCTGGGGATCTCTGTTGGGGTCCTGGGGGCTCTGTTGGGGTCCTGGGGTTTGTTTTGGGATCCTGGGTCTCTGTTGGGGTCCTGGGGGCTCTGTTGGGGTTTTGGGGGCTCTGTTGGGGTCCTGGGGGTTTTGTTCGGGACCTGGGGTCTCTGTTGGGTCCCGGGGGCTCTGTTGGGGTCCCGGGGGCTCTGTTGGGGTCCCGGGGTCTCTGTTGGGGTCTGGGGGCTGTGTTGGTGTCCTGGGGTCTCCGTTGGGGTCCTGGGGGCTCTGTTGTGCTCCTGGAGGTCTCTGTTGGGGTCCTGGAGGTCTCTGTTGGGGTCCTGGAGGTCTCTGTTGGGGTCCTGGGACTCTGTTGGGGTCCTGGGGGCACTGTTGGGGTCCTGGGGCTCTGTTGGTGTCCAGGGGGCTCTGTTGAGGTCCTGGGGTCTCTGTTCGAGTCCGGCGTCTCTGTTGGGGTCCCGGCGTCTCTGTTGGGGTCCCGGGGGCTCTGTTGGGGTCCCGGGGGCTCTGTTGGGGTCCCGGGGGCTCTGTTGTATTCCCGGGGGCTCTGTTGGGGTCCTGGGGGCTCTGTTGGGGTCCTGGGGGCTTTTTTGGGGTCCTTGGGGCTCTGTTGGTGTCCGGGGGCTCTGTTGGTGTCCTGGGGCTCTGTTTGGGGGTCCTGGGGGCTCTGTTGGGGTCCCGGGGGCTCTATTGTTGTTTTGGGGGCTCTGTTGGGGGTCCCGGGTGCTCTGTTGGTGTCCCGGGTGCTCTTTGGAGGTCCGGGGGCTCTGTTGGGGTGCTGGGGGCTCTGTTGGATGCTGGGGGCTCTGTTGGGGTCCTGGGTGTTCTGTTGGGGTCCTGGGGGGCTCCGTGGTTGTCCTGGGGGCTCTGTTGTTTTTTGGCAGCTTTATTGTTGTCGCGGGACACTGTCGGGTTCCTGGGGGCTCTGTCGGGTTCCTGGGGGCTCTGTCGGATTCCTGGGGGGCTCTCGTCGTGTCCTGGGGCCTCTGTTGGGGTTCCGGGGCTCTGTTGGGGTCCTGGGGACTCTGTTTGGGATCCTGGGGGCTCTGTTGGGGTCCTGGGGGCTCTGTTGGGGTCCCGGGGGTTCTGTTGGGGTCCCGGGTGCTCTTTGGAGGTCCCGGGGACTCTGTTGTGGGCTCGGGGGCTCTGTTGGGGTCCTGGGGGCTCCGTGGTGGTTCTGGGGGCTCTGTTGTTTTTTTTGCAGCTTTATTCTTGTCGCGGGGGGTCTGCTGGGGTCCTGGGGCTCTGCTGGGGTCCTGGGGGCTCTGTTGTGCTCCTGGGGATCTCTGTTGGGGTCATGGGGATCTCTGTTGGGGTCATGGGGATCTCTGTTGGGGTCCTGGGATCTCTGTTGGGGTCCTGGGGGCTCTGTTGGGGTCCTGGGGTTTGTTTTGGGATCCTGGGGTCTCTGTTGGGGTCCTGGGGCCTCTGTTGGGATTTTGGGGGCTCTGTTGGGGTCCTGGGGTTTTGTTCGGGGACCTGGGGTCTCTGTTGGGGTCCCGGGGGCTCTGTTGGGGTCCCGGGGGTCTCTGTTGGGGTCCCGGGGGTCTCTGTTGGGGTCCTGGGGGCTGTGTTGGGGTCCTGGGGTCTCCGTTGGGGTCCTGGAGGTCTTCGTTGGGGTCCTGGAGGTCTCTGTTGGGGTCCTGGAGGTCTCTGTTGGGGTCCTGGGGACTCTGTTGGGGTCCTGGGGGCACTGTTGGGGTCCTGGGGGCTCTGTTGGGGTCCTGGGTCTCTGTTGGGGTCCCGGGGGCTCTGTTGTTTTCCCGGGGGCTCTGTTGTTTTCCCGGGGCTCTGTTGGAGTCCTGGGGCTCTGTTGGGGTCCTGGGGGCTCTGTTGGGGTCCTGGGGGCTCTGTTGGGGTCCTGGGGGCTCTGTTGTTCTCCTGGGGACTCTGTTGGGGTCCCGGAAGCTCTGTCGGGGTCGTGGGGGCTCTGTTGGCGTCCTGGGGGCTCTGTTGGCATCCTGGGGGCTCTGTTGGGGTCCCGGGGGGCTCTGTTGGGGTCCCGGGGGTCTCTGTTGGGCTCCTGGGGGCTGTGTTGGTGTCCCTGGGGTCTCCGTTGGGGTCCTGGGGGCTCTGTTGTGCTCCTGGAGGTCTCTGTTGGGGTCCTGGAGGTCTCTGATGGGGTCCTGGAGGTCTCTGTTGGGGTTCTGGGGGCTCTGTTGGTGGTCCTGGGGGCTCTGTTGGGGTCCTGGGGGCTCTGTTCGGGTCCCGGCGTCTCTGTTGGGGTCCCGGCGTCTCTGTTGGGGTCCGGGGTCTCTGTTGGGGTCCCGGGGGCTCTGTTGGGGTCCCGGGGCTCTGTTGTTTTCCCGGGGGCTCTGTTGTTTTCCCGGGGGCTCTGTTGGGGTCCTGGGGGCTCTGTTGGGGTCCCGGGGGCTCTGTTGGGGTCCCGGGGGCTCTGTTAGGGTTCTGGGGGTTTTGTTCGGGTCCTGGGGGCTCTGTTGGTCCTGGGGGCTCTGTTGGGGTCCTGGGGGCTCTGTGGGGTCCTGGGAGCTCTGTTGTTCTCCTGGGGACTCTGTTGGGATCCTGGAAGCTCTGTTGGGGTCCTGGGGGCTCTGTTGGCGTCCCTGGGGGCTCTGTTGGGGTCCCGGGGGCTCTGTTGGGGTCCCGGGTTTGTTTTGGGGTCCTGGGGTCTCTGTTGGGGGTCCTGGGGGCTCTGTTGGGGGTCCTGGGGCTCTGTTGGGGTCCTGGGGGCTCTGTTGGGGTCCTGGGGGCTCTGTTGTTGTCCTGGGGGGCTCTGTTGTTGTCCTGGGGCTCTGTTGTTGTCCTGGGGGTTTTGTTCGGACCCTGGGGCTCTGTTGTGGTCCTGGGGGCTCTGTTGTTTTCCTGGGGGCTCTGTTGTGGTCCTGGGGTTTTGTTCGGGTCCCGGGGGCTCTGTGGGGGTCCCGGGGGCTCTGTGGGGGTCCCGGGGGCTTTGTTGGGGTCCCGGGGGTTTTATTCGGGTCCCCGGGGGTTTTGTTCGGGTCCTGGGGCCTCTGTTGGGGTCCTGGGGGCTCTGTTGGGGTCCTGGGGGCTCTGTTGGGGTCCTGGGGGCTCTGTTGGGTCCTGGGGGCTCTTTTGGGGTCCTGGGGGCTCTGTTGGCGTCCTGAGGGTTTTGTTCGGGTCCCGGGGGCTCTGTTGGGGTCCCGGGGCTCTGTTGGGGTCCCGGGGGCTCTGTTGGGGTCCCGGGGGCTCTGTTGTTGTCCTGGGGCTCTGTTGGGGTCCTGGGGGCTCTGTTGGGGTCCTGGGGGCTCCCTCGTGGTCCTGGGGGCTCTGTTGTTTTTTTGGCAGCTTTATTTTTGTCGCGGGGACTCTGTCGGGTTCCTGGGGGCTCTCGTCGGTCCTGGGGCCTCTGCTGGGGTCCTGGGGGCTCTGCTGGGTCCTGGCGATCTCTGTTTGGGTCCTGCGATCTCTGTTTGGGTCCTGGCGATCTCTGTTGGGGTCCTGGGGGCTCTGTTGGGGTCCTGGGGTTTGTTTTGGGGTCTTGACGGCACTGTTGGGGTCCCGGGGCTCTGTTGGGGTCCCGGGGGCTCTGTTGGAGTCCGGGGGTCTCTGTTGGGGTCCTGGGTTCTCTGTTGGGGTCCTGGGGGCACTGTTGTGGTACTGGGGGCTCTGTTGGGGTCCTGGGGTCTCTGTTTGAGTCCTGGGGGTTTTGTTCGGGTCCTGGGGTCTCTGTTGTTCTCCTGGGGTCTCTGTTGTTTTCCCGGGGTCTCTGCTGTTTTCCCGGGGGCTCTGTTGTTTTCCCGGGGGCTCTGTTGTTTTCCCGGGGGCTCTGTTGTTTTCCCGGGGGCTCTGTTGTTTTCCCGGGGCTCTGTTGGAGTCCTGGGGGCTCTGTTGGGGTCCTGGGGGTTTTGTTCGGGTCCTGGGGGCTCTGTTGTGGTTCTGGGGGCTCTGATGTGGTTCTGGGGGCTCTATTGGGGTCCTGGGGGCTCTGTTGGGGTCCTGGGAGCTCTGTTGTTCTCCTGGGGACTCTGTTGGGGTCCTGGGGGCTCTGTTGGCGTCCTGGGGGCTCTGTTGGCGTCCTGGGGGCTCTGTTGGCGTCCTGAGGGTTTTGTTCGGGTCCCGGGGCCTCTGTTGGGGTCCCGGGGCCTCTGTTGGGTCCCGGGGCCTCTGTTGGGGTCCTGGGGTTTTTTTGGTGTCCTTGGGGCTCTGTTGGTGTCCTGGGGCTCTGTTGGGGTCCTGGGGGCTCTGTTGGGGTCCTGGGGCTCTGTTTGGGGTCCTGGGGGCTCTGTTTGGGGTCCCGGGGGCTCTATTGTTGTTTTGGGGGCTCTGCTGGGGTCCTGGGGCACTGTTGTGCTCCTGGGGATCTCTGTTGGGGTCATGGGATCTCTGTTGGGGTCCTGGGGATCTCTGTTGGGGTCCTGGGGGCTCTGTTGGGGTCCTGGGGTTTGTTTTGGGATCCTGGGGGCTCTGTTGGGGTCCTGGGGGCTCTGTTGGGGTCCTGGGGGCTCTGTTGGGGTCCTGGGGTTTTGTTCGGGACCTGGGGTCTCTGTTGGGGTCCCGGGGGCTCTGTTGGGGTCCCGGGGGTCTCTTTTGGGCTCCTGGGGGCTGTGTTGGTGTCCTGGGGTCTCCGTTGGGGTCCTGGGGGCTCTGTTGTGCTCCTGGAGGTCTCTGTTGGGTCCTGGAGGTCTCTGTTGGGTCCTGGGGGCTCTGTTGGGGTCCCGGCGTCTCTGTTGGGGTCCCGGCGTCTCTGTTGGGGTCCCGGGGGCTCTGTTGGGGTCCCGGGGGCTCTGTTGTTTTCCCGGGGGCTCTGTTGGGGTCCTGGGGGCTCTGTTGTTGTCCTGGGGCTCTGTTGGGGTCCTGGGGGCTCTTGGGGTCCTGGGAGCTCTGTTGTTCTCCTGGGGACTCTGTTGGGATCCTGGAAGCTCTGTTGGGGTCCTGGGGGCTCTGTTGGCGTCCTGGGGGCTCTGTTGGGGTCCCGGGGGCTCGTTGGGGTCCCGGGGTTTGTTTTGGGGTCCTGGGGGCTCTGTTGGGGGTCCTGGGGGCTCTGTTGTTGTCCTGGGGGCTCTGTTGTTGTCCTGGGGCTCTGTTGTTGTCCTGGGGGCTCTGTTGTTGTCCTGGGGGTTTTGTTCGGACCCTGGGGGCTCTGTTGTGGTCCTGGGGGCTCTGTTGTGGTCCTGGGGGTTTTGTTCGGGTCCGCGGGGCTCTGTGGGGGTCCGGGGGCTTTGTTGGGGTCCCGGGGGTTTTATTCGGGTCCCGGGGGTTTTATTCGGGTCCTGGGGGCTCTGTTGGGGTCCTGGGGGCTCTGTTGGGGTCCTGGGGGCTCTTTTGGGGTCCTGGGGGCTCTGTTGGCGTCCTGAGGGTTTTGTTCGGGTCCCGGGGGCTCTGTTGGGGTCCCGGGGGCTCTGTTGGGGTCCCGGGGGCTCTGTTGTTGTCCTGGGGGCTCTGTTGGGGTCCTGGGGGCTCTGTTGGGGTCCTGGGGGCTCCCTCGTGGTCCTGGGGGCTCTGTTGTTTTTTTGGCAGCTTTATTTTTGTCGCGGGGACTCTGTCGGGTTCCTGGGGGCTCTCGTCGTGTCCTGGGGCCTCTGCTGGGGTCCTGGGGGCTCTGCTGGGGTCCTGGCGATCTCTGTGTGGGTCCTGGCGATCTCTGTTGGGGTCCTGGGGGCTCTGTTGGGGTCCTGGGGTTTGTTTTGGGGTCTTGACGGCACTGTTGGTGTCCCGGGGCTCTGTTGGTGTCCCGGGGGCTCTGTTGGGGTCCGGGGGCTCTGTTGGAGTCCGGGGGTCTCTGTTGTGGTCCTGGGTCTCTGTTGGGGTCCTGGGGGTCTCTGTTGGGTCCTGGGGGCTCTGTTGGTGTCCTGGGGCACTGTTGGTGTCCTGGGGCTCTGTTGGGGTCCTGGGGGCACTGTTGTGGTACTGGGGCTCTGTTGGGGTCCTGGGGTCTCTGTTTGAGTCCTGGGGGTTTTGTTCGGGTCCTGGGGTCTCTGTTGTTCTCCTGGGGTCTCTGTTGTTCTCCTGGGGTCTCTGTTGTTCTCCTGGGTCTCTGTTGTTTTCCCGGGGGCTCTGTTGTTTTCCGGGGGCTCTGTTGTTTTCCCGGGGGCTCTGTTGTTTTCCCGGGGGCTCTGTTGGGGTCCTGGGGGCTCTGTTGGGGTCCTGGGGGTTTTGTTCGGGTCCTGGGGGCTCTGTTGTGGTTCTGGAAGCTCTGTTGTGGTTCTGGGGGCTCTGTTGTGGTTCTGGGGGCTCTGTTGGGTCCTGGGGGCTCTGTTGGGTCCTGGGAGCTCTGTTGTTCTCCTGGGACTCTGTTGGGGTCCTGGGGGCTCTGTTGGCGTCCTGGGGGCTCTGTTGGCGCCTGAGGGTTTTGTTCGGGTCCTGGGGCCTCTGTTGGGGCCCCGGGGCCTCTGTTGGGGTCCTGGGGCCTCTGTTGGGTCCTGGGGGTTTTTTGGTGTCCTTGGGGCTCTGTTGGTGTCCCGGGGCTCTGTTGGGGTCCTGGGGGCTCTGTTGGGGTCCTGGGGGCTCTGTTGGGGTCCCGGGGGCTCTATTGTTGTTTTGGGGGCTCTGTTGGGGTCCTGGGGGCTCTGTTGGTGTCCCGGGTGCTCTTTGGAGGTCCGGGGGCTCTGTTGGGGTGCTGGGGGCTCTGTTGGGGTCTGGGTGTCTGTTGGGGTCCTGGGGGCTCCGTGGTGGTCATGGGGGCTCTGTTTTTTTTTTACAGCTTTATTGTTGTCGCGGTGACACTGTCGTGTTCCTGGGGGCTCTGTCGGGTTCCTGGGGCTCTGTTGTTCTCCTGGGGGCTCTCGTCGTGTCCTGGGGGCTCTGTTGGGGTCCCGGGGCTCTGTTGGGGTCCCGGGGGCTCTGTTGTATTCCCGGGGGCTCTGTTGGGGTCCTGGGGGCTCTGTTGGGGTCCTGGGGCTTTTTTGGGGTCCTTGGGGCTCTGTTGGTGTCCCGGGGGCTCTGTTGGTGTCCTGGGGGCTCTGTTTGGGGTCCTGGGGGCTCTGTTGGGTCCTGGGGTTTGTTTTGGGATCCTGGGGGCTCTGTTGGGGTCCTGGGGCTCTGTTGGGGTCCTGGGGGCTCTGTTGGGGTCCTGGGGGTTTTGTTCGGGACCTGGGGTCTCTGTTGGGGTCCCGGGGGCTCTGTTGGGGTCCCGGGGGTCTCTTTTGGGCTCCTGGGGCTGTGTTGGTGTCCTGGGGTCTCCGTTGGGGTCCTGGGGGCTCTGTTGTGCTCCTGGAGGTCTCTGTTGGGGTCCTGGAGGTCTCTGTTGGGGTCCTGGGGGCTCTGTTGGGTCCCGGCGTCTCTGTTGGGGTCCCGGCGTCTCTGTTGGGGTCCCGGGGGCTCTGTTGGGGTCCCGGGGGCTCTGTTGTTTTCCCGGGGGCTCTGTTGGGGTCCTGGGGCTCTGTTGTTGTCCTGGGGGCTCTGTTGGGGTCCTGGGGGCTCTCTTGGGGTCCTGGGAGCTCTGTTGTTCTCCTGGGGACTCTGTTGGGATCCTGGAAGCTCTGTTGGGGTCCTGGGGGCTCTGTTGGCGTCCTGGGGGCTCTGTTGGGGTCCCGGGGGCTCTGTTGGGGTCCCGGGGTTTGTTTTGGGGTCCTGGGGGCTCTGTTGGGGGTCCTGGGGGCTCTGTTGTTGTCCTGGGGCTCTGTTGTTGTCCTGGGGCTCTGTTGTTGTCCTGGGGGCTCTGTTGTTGTCCTGGGGGTTTGTTCGGACCCTGGGGGCTCTGTTGTGGTCCTGGGGGCTCTGTTGTGGTCCTGGGGGTTTTGTTCGGGTCCCGGGGGCTCTGTGGGGGTCCCGGGGGCTTTGTTGGGGTCCCGGGGGTTTTATTCGGTCCCGGGGGTTTTATTCGGGTCCTGGGGCTCTGTTGGGGTCTGGGGGCTCTGTTGGGGTCCTGGGGGCTCTTTTGGGGTCCTGGGGGCTCTGTTGGCGTCCTGAGGTTTTGTTCGGGTCCCGGGGGCTCTGTTGGGGTCCCGGGGGCTCTGTTGGGGTCCTGGGGGCTCTGTTGGGGTCCTGGGGGCTCTGTTGGGGGGTCCTGGGGGCTCCCTCGTGGTCCTGGGGGCTCTGTTGTTTTTTTGGCAGCTTTATTTTTGTCGCGGGGACTCTGTCGGGTTCCTGGGGCTCTCGTCGTGTCGCTGGGGCCTCTGCTGGGGTCCTGGGGGCTCTGCTGGGTCCTGGCGATCTCTGTTTGGGTCCTGGCGATCTCTGTTGGGGTCCTGGGGGCTCTGTTGGGGTCTGGGGTTTGTTTTGGGTCTTGACGGCACTGTTGGTGTCCCGGGGGCTCTGTTGGTGTCCCGGGGGCTCTGTTGGGGTCCCGGGGGCTCTGTTGGAGTCCGGGGGTCTCTGTTGTGGTCCTGGGGTCTCTGTTGGGGTCCTGGGGGTCTCTGTTGGGGTCCTGGGGGCTCTGTTGGTGTCCTGGGGGCACTGTTGGTGTCCTGGGGGCTCTGTTGGGGTCCTGGGGGCACTGTTGTGGTACTGGGGGCTCTGTTGGGGTCCTGGGGTCTCTGTTTGAGTCCTGGGGGTTTTGTTCGGGTCCTGGGGTCTCTGTTGTTCTCCTGGGGTCTCTGTTGTTCTCCTGGGGTCTCTGTTGTTTTCCCGGGGGCTCTGTTGTTTTCCCGGGGGCTCTGTTGTTTTCCCGGGGGCTCTGTTGTTTTCCCGGGGGCTCTGTTGTTTTCCCGGGGGCTCTGTTGGGGTCCTGGGGGCTCTGTTGGGGTCCTGGGGGTTTTGTTCGGGTCCTGGGGGCTCTGTTGTGGTTCTGGAAGCTCTGTTGTGGTTCTGGGGGCTCTGTTGTGGTTCTGGGGGCTCTGTTGGGGTCCTGGGGGCTCTGTTGGGGTCCTGGGAGCTCTGTTGTTCTCCTGGGGACTCTGTTGGGGTCCTGGGGGCTCTGTTGGCGTCCTGGGGGCTCTGTTGGCGTCCTGAGGGTTTTGTTCGGGTCCTGGGGCCTCTGTTGGGGCCCCGGGGCCTCTGTTGGGGTCCTGGGGCCTCTGTTGGGGTCCTGGGGGTTTTTTGGTGTCCTTGGGGCTCTGTTGGGGTCCCGGGGGCTCTGTTGGGGTCCTGGGGGCTCTGTTGGGGTCCTGGGGGCTCTGTTGGGGTCCCGGGGGCTCTATTGTTGTTTTGGGGGCTCTGTTGGGGTCCTGGGGGCTCTGTTGGTGTCCCGGGTGCTCTTTGGAGGTCCCGGGGGCTCTGTTGGGGTGCTGGGGGCTCTGTTGGGGTCCTGGGTGTTCTGTTGGGGTCCTGGGGGCTCCGTGGTGGTCATGGGGGCTCTGTTTTTTTTTTACAGCTTTATTGTTGTCGCGGTGACACTGTCGTGTTCCTGGGGGCTCTGTCGGGTTCCTGGGGGCTCTGTTGTTCTCCTGGGGGCTCTCGTCGTGTCCTGGGGGCTCTGTTGGGGTCCCGGGGGCTCTGTTGGGGTCCCGGGGGCTCTGTTGTATTCCCGGGGGCTCTGTTGGGGTCCTGGGGGCTCTGTTGGGGTCCTGGGGGCTTTTTTGGGGTCCTTGGGGCTCTGTTGGTGTCCCGGGGGCTCTGTTGGTGTCCTGGGGGCTCTGTTTGGGGTCCTGGGGGCTCTGTTGGGGTCCCGGGGGCTCTATTGTTGTTTTGGGGGCTCTGTTGGGGTCCCGGGTGCTCTGTTGGTGTCCCGGGTGCTCTTTGGAGGTCCCGGGGGCTCTGTTGGGGTGCTGGGGGCTCTGTTGGGATGCTGGGGGCTCTGTTGGGGTCCTGGGTGTTCTGTTGGGGTCCTGGGGGCTCCGTGGTTGTCCTGGGGGCTCTGTTGTTTTTTTGGCAGCTTTATTGTTGTCGCGGGGACACTGTCGGGTTCCTGGGGGCTCTGTCGGGTTCCTGGGGGCTCTGTCGGATTCCTGGGGGCTCTCGTCGTGTCCTGGGGCCTCTGTTGGGGTTCCGGGGGCTCTGTTGGGGTCCTGGGGACTCTGTTTGGGATCCTGGGGGCTCTGTTGGGGTCCTGGGGGCTCTGTTGGGGTCCCGGGGGTTCTGTTGGGGTCCCGGGTGCTCTTTGGAGGTCCCGGGGACTCTGTTGTGGGCTCGGGGGCTCTGTTGGGGTCCTGGGGGCTCCGTGGTGGTTCTGGGGGCTCTGTTGTTTTTTTTGCAGCTTTATTCTTGTCGCGGGGGGTCTGCTGGGGTCCTGGGGGCTCTGCTGGGGTCCTGGGGGCTCTGTTGTGCTCCTGGGGATCTCTGTTGGGGTCCTGGGGATCTCTGTTGGGGTCCTGGGGATCTCTGTTGGGGTCCTGGGGGCTCTGTTGGGGTCCTGGGGTTTGTTTTGGGATCCTGGGGTCTCTGTTGGGGTCCTGGGGGCTCTGTTGGGATTTTGGGGGCTCTGTTGGGGTCCTGGGGGCTCCGTGGTGGTTCTGGGGGCTCTGTTGTTTTTTTGGCAACTTTATTGTTGTCGCGGGGACACTGTTGGGGTCCTGGGGGCTCTGTCGGGGTCCTGGGGGCTCTGTCGGTTTCCTGGGGGCTCTCGTCGTGTCCCGGGGGCTCTGTTGGGGTCCCGGGGGCTCTGTTGGGGTCCCGGGGGCTCTGTTGGGGTCCCGGGGACTCTGTTGGGGTGCTGGGGGCTCTGTTGGGGTCCTGGGGGCTCTGTTGGGGTCCTGGGGGCTCCGTGGTGGTTCTGGGGGCTCTGTTGTTTTTTTTGCAGCTTTATTCTTGTCGCGGGGGCTCTGTTGGGGTCCTGGGGGCTCTGTTGTGGTCCTGGGGGCTCTGTTGGGTTCCCGGGGGTTCTGTTGGGGTCCCGGGTGCTCTTTGGAGGTCCCGGGGGCTCTGTTGTGGGCTCGGGGGCTCTGTTGGGGTCCCGGGGGCTCTGTTGGGGTCCCGGGGGTTCTGTTGGGGTCCCGGGTGCTCTTTGGAGGTCCCGGGGGCTCTGTTGTGGGCTCGGGGGCTCTGTTGGGGTCCTGGGGGCTCTGTTGGGGTCCTGGGGGCTCTGTTGGGGTGCTGGGGGCTCTGTTGGGGTCCTGGGGGCTCCGTGGTGGTTCTGGGGATCTCTGTTGGGGTCATGGGGATCTCTGTTGGGGTCCTGGGGATCTCTGTTGGGGTCCTGGGGATCTCTGTTGGGGTCCTGGGGTTTGTTTTGGGATCCTGGGGTCTCTGTTGGGGTCCTGGGGGCTCTGTTGGGGTTTTGGGGGCTCTGTTGGGGTCCTGGGGGTTTTGTTCGGGACCTGGGGTCTCTGTTGGGGTCCCGGGGGCTCTGTTGGGGTCCCGGGGGCTCTGTTGGGGTCCCGGGGGTCTCTGTTGGGGTCCTGGGGGCTGTGTTGGTGTCCTGGGGTCTCCGTTGGGGTCCTGGGGGCTCTGTTGTGCTCCTGGAGGTCTCTGTTGGGGTCCTGGAGGTCTCTGTTGGGGTCCTGGAGGTCTCTGTTGGGGTCCTGGGGACTCTGTTGGGGTCCTGGGGGCACTGTTGGGGTCCTGGGGGCTCTGTTGGTGTCCAGGGGGCTCTGTTGGGGTCCTGGGGTCTCTGTTCGAGTCCCGGCGTCTCTGTTGGGGTCCCGGCGTCTCTGTTGGGGTCCCGGGGGCTCTGTTGGGGTCCCGGGGGCTCTGTTGGGGTCCCGGGGGCTCTGTTGTATTCCCGGGGGCTCTGTTGGGGTCCTGGGGGCTCTGTTGGGGTCCTGGGGGCTTTTTTGGGGTCCTTGGGGCTCTGTTGGTGTCCCGGGGGCTCTGTTGGTGTCCTGGGGGCTCTGTTTGGGGTCCTGGGGGCTCTGTTGGGGTCCCGGGGGCTCTATTGTTGTTTTGGGGGCTCTGTTGGGGTCCCGGGTGCTCTGTTGGTGTCCCGGGTGCTCTTTGGAGGTCCCGGGGGCTCTGTTGGGGTGCTGGGGGCTCTGTTGGGATGCTGGGGGCTCTGTTGGGGTCCTGGGTGTTCTGTTGGGGTCCTGGGGGCTCCGTGGTTGTCCTGGGGGCTCTGTTGTTTTTTTGGCAGCTTTATTGTTGTCGCGGGGACACTGTCGGGTTCCTGGGGGCTCTGTCGGGTTCCTGGGGGCTCTGTCGGATTCCTGGGGGCTCTCGTCGTGTCCTGGGGCCTCTGTTGGGGTTCCGGGGGCTCTGTTGGGGTCCTGGGGACTCTGTTTGGGATCCTGGGGGCTCTGTTGGGGTCCTGGGGGCTCTGTTGGGGTCCCGGGGGTTCTGTTGGGGTCCCGGGTGCTCTTTGGAGGTCCCGGGGACTCTGTTGTGGGCTCGGGGGCTCTGTTGGGGTCCTGGGGGCTCCGTGGTGGTTCTGGGGGCTCTGTTGTTTTTTTTGCAGCTTTATTCTTGTCGCGGGGGGTCTGCTGGGGTCCTGGGGGCTCTGCTGGGGTCCTGGGGGCTCTGTTGTGCTCCTGGGGATCTCTGTTGGGGTCATGGGGATCTCTGTTGGGGTCCTGGGGATCTCTGTTGGGGTCCTGGGGGCTCTGTTGGGGTCCTGGGGTTTGTTTTGGGATCCTGGGGTCTCTGTTGGGGTCCTGGGGGCTCTGTTGGGATTTTGGGGGCTCTGTTGGGGTCCTGGGGGTTTTGTTCGGGACCTGGGGTCTCTGTTGGGGTCCCGGGGGCTCTGTTGGGGTCCCGGGGGCTCTGTTGGGGTCCCGGGGGCTCTGTTGGGGTCCCGGGGGTCTCTGTTGGGGTCCTGGGGTCTCCGTTGGGGTCCTGGAGGTCTTCGTTGGGGTCCTGGAGGTCTCTGTTGGGGTCCTGGAGGTCTCTGTTGGGGTCCTGGGGACTCTGTTGGGGTCCTGGGGGCACTGTTGGGGTCCTGGGGGCTCTGTTGGGGTCCTGGGGTCTCTGTTGGGGTCCCGGGGGCTCTGTTGGGGTCCCGGGGGCTCTGTTGTTTTCCCGGGGGCTCTGTTGGAGTCCTGGGGGCTCTGTTGGGGTCCTGGGGGTTTAGTTCGGGTCCTGGGGGCTCTGTTGGGGTCCTGGGGGCTCTGTTGGGGTCCTGGGGGCTCTGTTGTTCTCCTGGGGACTCTGTTGGGGTCCCGGAAGCTCTGTCGGGGTCGTGGGGGCTCTGTTGGCGTCCTGGGGGCTCTGTTGGCATCCTGGGGGCTCTGTTGGGGTCCTGGGGGCTCTGTTGGGGTCCTGGGGGCTCTGTTGGCGTCCTGAGGGTTTTGTTCGGGTCCTGGGGTCTCTGTTGGGGCCCCGGGGGCTCTGCTGGGGTCCTGGGGCCTCTGTTGGTGTCCTGGGGGCTTTTTTCGGTTACTTGGTGCTCTGTTGGTGTTCCGGGGGCTCTGTTGGTGTCCCGGGGGCTCTGTTCGAGTCCCGTGGGCTCTGTTTGGGGTCCTGGGGGCTCTGTTTGGGGTCCTGGGGGCTCTGTTGGGGTCCCGGGGGCTCTGATGGGGCCCCGGGGGCTCTATTGTTGTTTTGGGGGCTCTGTTGCGGTCCCGGGGGCTCTGTTGGTGTCCCGGGTGCTCTTTGGAGGTCCCGGGGGCTCTGTTGGGGTCCTGGGGGCTCTGTTGGGGTGCTGGGGGCTCCGTGGTGGTCCTGGGGGCTCTGTTGTTTTTTTGGCAGCTTTATTGTTGTCGCGCGGACACTGTTGGGGTCCTGGGGGCTCTGTCGGGGTCCTGGGGGCTCTGTCGGGTTCCTGGGGGCTCTCGTCGTGTCCTGGGGCCTCTGTTGGGGTCCCGGGGGCTCTGTTGGGGTCCCGGGGGCTCTGTTGGGGTCCCGGGGACTCTGTTTGGGATCCTGGGGGCTCTGTTGGGGTCCTGGGGGCTCTGTTGTGGTCCTGGGGGCTCTGTTGGGGTCCCGGGGGTTCTGTTGGGGTCCCGGGTGCTCTTTGGAGGTCCCGGGGGCTCTGTTGTGGGCTCGGGGGCTCTGTTGGGGTCCTGGGGGCTCCGTGGTGGTTCTGGGGGCTCTGTTGTTTTTTTTGCAGCTTTATTCTTGTCGCGGGGGCTCTGCTGGGGTCCTGGGGGCTCTGCTGGGGTCCTGGGGGCTCTGTTGTGGTCCTGGGGATCTCTGTTGGGGTCATGGGGATCTCTGTTGGGGTCCTGGGGATCTCTGTTGGGGTCCTGGGGGCTCTGTTCGGGTCCTGGGGGCTCTGTTGGGGTCCTGGGGGCTCTCGTCGTGTCCTGGGGGCTCTGTTGGGGTCCTGGAGGTCTCTGTTGGGGTCCTGGAGGTCTCTGTTGGGGTCCTGGAGGTCTCTGTTGGGGTCCTGGGGGCTCTGTTGGGGTCCTGGGGGCTCTGTTGGGGTCCTGGGGGCTCTGTTGGGGTCCTGGGGTTTGTTTTGGGGTCTTGACGGCACTGTTGGGGTCCTGGGGGCTCTGTTGGGGTCCTGGGGGCACTGTTGGGGTCCTGGGGGCTCTGTTGGGGTCCTCGGGGCTCTGTTGGGGTCCTGGGGTCTCTGTTCGAGTCCTGGGGGTTTTGTTCGAGTCCTGGGGGTTTTGTTCGGGTCCCGGGGGCTCTGTTGGGGTCCCGGGGGCTCTGTTGGGGTCCCGGGGACTCTGTTCGGGTCCTGGGGGCTCTGTTGTGATTCTGGGGTCTCTGTTGGGGTCCTGGGGGCTCTGTTGGGGTCCTGGGGGCTGTGTTTGGGTTCTGGGGGCTCTGTTGTGTTCCTGGGGGCTCTGTTGGGGTCCTGGGGGCTCTGTTGGGGTCCTGGGGGCTCTGTTGGGGTCCTGGGGTCTCTGTTCGAGTCCCGGCGTCTCTGTTGGGGTCCCGGGGGCTCTGTTGGGGTCCTGGGGGCTCTGTTGGGGTCCTGGGGTTTGTTTTGGGGTCTTGACGGCACTGTTGGGGTCCTGGGGGCTCTGTTGGGGTCCTGGGGGCTCTGTTGGGGTCCTGGGGGCTCTGTTGGGGTCCTGGGTGTTCTACTCGTGTCCTGGGGGCTCTGTTGGGGTCCTGGGAGCTCTGTTGTTCTCCCGGGGGCTCTGTTGGGGTCCCGGGGGCTCTGTTGGGGTCCCGGGGGCTCTGTCGGGGTCCCGGGGGCTGTGTTCGAATCCTGGGGGCTCTGTTGGGGTCCTGGGAGTTCTGTTGGGATCCTGGGGGCTCTGTTGGGGTCCTGGGGGCTCTGTTGGGGTCCTGGGGGCACTGTTGTTGTCCTGGTGGTTTTGTTCGGGTCCTGGGGGCTCTGTTGTTGTCCTGGGGGCTCTGTTGTTGTCCTGGGTGTTTTGTTCGGGTCCCGGGGGCTCTGTTCGGGTCCCGGGGGCTCTGTTCGGGTCCCGGGGGCTCTGTTGGGGTCCTGGGGGCTCTGTTGGGGTCCTGGGGGCTCTGTTGGGGTCCTGGGGGCTCTGTTGGTTTCCTGGGGGCTCTGTTGGTTTCCTGGGGGCTCTGTTGGGGTCCTGGGGGCTCCGTGGTGGTCCTGGGGGCTCTGTTGGGGTCCTGGGTGTTCTGTTGGTGTCCTGGGGGCTCCGTGGTGGTCCTGGGGGCTCTGTTGTTTTTTTTGCAGCTTTATTGTTGTCGCGGGGACTCTGTCGGGTTCCTGGGGGCTCTGTCGGGTTCCTGGGGGCTCTGTCGGGTTCCTGGGGGCTCTCGTCGTGTCCTGGGGCCTCTGTTCGGATCTTGGGGGCTCTGCTGGGGTCCTGGGGGCTCTGCTGGGGTCCTGGGGGCTCTGTCGTGCTCCTGGGGATCTCTGTTGGGGTCCTGGTGATCTCTGTTGTGGTCCTGGGGGCTCTGTTGGGGTCCTGGGGTTTGTTTTGAGATCTTGACGGCTCTGTTGGGGTCCTGGGGGCACTGTTGGGGTCCTGGGGGCACTGTTGGGGTCCTGGGGGCTCTGTTGGGGTCCTGGGGGTTCTGTTCATGTCCTGGGGTCTCTGTTGTGGTCCCGGTGAATCTGTTGTTGTCCTGGGGGCTCTGTTGTGGTCCTGGGGTCTCTATTGTTGTTTTGGGGGCTCTGTTCGGGTCCTGGGGGCTCTATTCGGGTCCTGGGGTCTCTGTTGGGGTCCCGGGGACTCTGTTGCGGTCCCGGGTGCTCTTTGGAGGTCCCGGGGTCTCTGTTGTGGGCCCGGGGGCTCTGTTGGGGTCCTGGGGGCTCTGTTGGGGCCTGGGGGCTCTGCTGGGGTCCTGGGGGCTCTGCTGGGGTCCTGGGGGCTCTGCTGGGGTCCTGGGGGCTCTGTCGTGCTCCTGGGGATCTCTGTTGGGTTCCTGGTGATCTCTGTTGTGGTCCTGGGGGCTCTGTTGAGGTCCTGGGGTTTGTTTTGAGGTCCTGGGGGCACTGTTGGGGTCCTGGGGGCACTGTTGGGGTCCTGGGGGCTCTGTTGGGGTCCTGGGGGTTCTGTTCGTGTCCTGGGGTCTCTGTTGTGGTCCCGGGGAATCTGTTGTTGTCCTGGGGGCTCTGTTGTGGTCCTGGGGTCTCTATTGTTGTTTTGGGGGCTCTGTTGGGGTCCTGGGGGCTCTGTTGGGGTCCCGGGGGCTCTGTTGGGGTCCCGGGGGCTCTGTTGGGGTCCCGGGTGCTCTTTGGAGGTCCCGGGGTCTCTGTTGTGGGCCCGGGGGCTCTGTTGGGGTACTGTGGGCTCTGTTGGGGTCTCGGGGGTTCTGTTGGGGTCCCGGGGGCTCTGTTGGGGTCCCGGGTTCTCTGTTGGGGTCCTGGGGGCTCTGTTGGGGTCGTTGTGGTTTTGTTGGGGTCCCGGGGGCTCTGTTGGGGTCCCGGGAGCTCTGTTCGGGTCCTGGGGGCTCTGTTGTGATTCTGGGGGCTCTGTTGGGGTCCCGGGGGCTCTGTTGGGGTCCCGGGGGCTCTGTTGGGGTCCCGGGGACTCTGTTCGGGTCCTGGGGGCTCTGTTGTGATTCTGGGGTCTCTGTTGGGGTCCTGGGGGCTCTGTTGGGGTCCTGGGGGCTGTGTTTGGGTTCTGGGGGCTCTGTTGGGGTCCTGGGGGCTCTGTTGGGGTCCTGGGGGCTCTGTTGGGGTCCTGGGGGTTTTGTTCGGGTCCTGGGGTCTCTGTTTTTGTCCCGGGGGCTCTGTTGGGGTCCCGGGTGCTCTGTTGGGGTCCTGGGGGTTCTGTTCGGATCCTGGGGGCTCTGTTGGGGTCCTGGGGACTCTGTTGGGGTCCCGGAAGCTCTGTCGGGGTCGTGGGGGCTCTGTTGGCGTCCTGGGGGATCTGTTGGCGTCCTGGGGGCTCTGTTGGCATCCTGGGGGCTCTGTTGGGGTCCTGGGGGCTCTGTTGGCGTCCTGAGGGTTTTGTTCGGGTCCTGGGGTCTCTGTTGGGGCCCCGGGGGCTCTGTTGGGGTCCTGGGGCCTCTGTTGGGGTCCTGGGGGCTTTTTTGGGTTACTTGCGGCTCTGTGGGGGTCCTGGGGGCTCTGTTGGGGTCCCGGGGGCTCTGATGGGGCCCCGGGGGCTCTATTGTTGTTTTGGGGGCTCTGTTGGGGTCCCGGGGGCTCTGTTGGTGTCCCGGGTGCTCTTTGGAGGTCCCGGGGGCTCTGTTGGGGTGCTGGGGACTCTGTTGGGGTGCTGGGGGCTCCGTGGTGGTCCTGGGGGCTCTGTTGTTTTTTTGGCAGCTTTATTGTTGTCGCGGGGACACTGTCGGGGTCCTGGGGGCTCTGTCGGGGTCCTGGGGGCTCTGTCGGGTTCCTGGGGGCTCTCGTCGTGTCCTGGGGCCTCTGTTGGGGTCCCGGGGGCTCTGTTGGGGTCCCGGGGTCTCTGTTGGGGTCCCGGGGACTCTGTTTGGGATCCTGGGGGCTCTGTTGGGGTCCTGGGGGCTCTGTTGGGGTCCCGGGTGCTCTTTGGAGGTCCCGGGGGCTCTGTTGTGGGCTCGGGGGCTCTGTTGGGGTCCTGGGGGCTCTGTTGGGGTGCTGGGGGCTCTGTTGGGGTCCTGGGGGCTCCGTGGTGGTTCTGGGGACTCTGTTGTTTTTTTTGCAGCTTTATTCTTGTCGCGGGGACTCTGTTGGGGTCCTGGGGGCTCTGTTGGGGTCCTGGGGGCTCTCGTCGTGTCCTGGGGGCTCTGCTGGGGTCCTGGGGGCTCTGTTGGGGTCATGGGGATCTCTGTTGGGGTCCTGGGGGCTCTGTCGGGGTCCTGGGGATCTCTGTTTGTGTCCTGGGGGCTCTGTTGGGGTCCTGGGGTTTGTTTTGGGATCCTGGGGTCTGTGTTGGGGTCCTGGGGGTCTCTGTTGGGGTCCTGGGGGTCTCTGTTGGGGTCCTGGGGGCTGTGTTGGTGTCCTGGGGTCTCCGTTGGGGTCCTGGGGCCTCTGTTGGGGTCCTGGAGGTCTCTGTTGGGGTCCTGGAGGTCTCTGTTGGGTCCTGGAGGTCTCTGTTGGGGTCCTGGGGGCTCTGTTGGGGTCCTGGGGGCTCTGTTGGGGTCCTGGGGTCTCTGTTCGAGTCCCGGGGGCTCTGTTGGGGTCCCGGGGGCTCTGTTGGGGTCCCGGGGGCTCTGTTCGGGTCCTGGGGGCTCTGTTGTGATTCTGGGGTCTCTGTTGGGGTCCTGGGGGCTCTGTTGGGGTCCTGGGGGCTCTGTTGGGGTCCTGGGGGCTGTGTTTGGGTTCTGGGGGCTCTGTTGGGGTCCTGGGGGCTCTGTTGGGGTCCTGGGGGCTCTGTTGGGGTCCTGGGGGTTTTGTTCGGGTCCTGGGGTCTCTGTTTTTGTCCCGGGGGCTCTGTTGGGGTGTTGGGGACTCTGTTGGGGTCCTGGGGTTTGTTTTGGGGTCTTGACGGCACTGTTGGGGTCCTGGGGGCTCTGTTGGGGTCCTGGGGGCTCTGTTGGGGTCCTGGGTGTTCTACTCGGGTCCTGGGGGCTCTGTTGGGGTCCTGGGAGCTCTGTTGTTCTCCCGGGGGCTCTGTTGGGGTCCCGGGGGCTCTGTTGGGGTCCCGGGGGCTCTGTCGGTGTCCCGGGGGCTGTGTTCGAATCCTGGGGGCTCTGTTGGGGTCCTGGGAGTTCTGTTGGGATCCTGGGGGCTCTGTTGGGGTCCTGGGGGCTCTGTTGGGGTCCTGGGGGCTCTGTTTGGGTCCTGGGGGCACTGTTGTGGTCCTGGTGGTTTTGTTCGGGTCCTGGGGGCTCTGTTGTTGTCCTGGGGGCTCTGTTGTTGTCCTGGGTGTTTTGCTGGGGTCCCGGGGGCTCTGTTCGGGTCCCGGGGGCTCTGTTCGGGTCCCGGGGGCTCTGTTGGGGTCCCGGGGGCTCTATTGGGGTCCTGGGGTGTTTGTTCGAGTCCTGGGGTCTCTGTTGGGGTCCTGGGGGCTCTGTTGGGGTCCTGGGGGCTCTGTTGGTTTCCTGGGGGCTCTGTTGGGGTCCTGGGGGCTCCGTGGTGGTCCTGGGGGCTCTGTTGGGGTCCTGGGTTTTCTATTGGTGTCCTGGGGGCTCCGTGGTGGTCCTGGGGGCTCTGTTGTTTTTTTTTGCAGCTTTATTGTTGTCGCGGGGACTCTGTCGGGTTCCTGGGGGCTCTGTCGGGTTCCTGGGGGCTCTGTCGGGTTCCTGGGGGCTCTGTCGTGCTCCTGGGGATCTCTGTTGGGGTCCTGGTGATCTCTGTTGTGGTCCTGGGGGCTCTGTTGGGGTCCTGGGGTTTGTTTTGAGGTCTTGACGGCTCTGTTGGGGTCCTGGGGGCACTGTTGGGGCCCTGGGGGCACTGTTGGGGTCCTGGGGGCTCTGTTGGGGTCCTGGGGGTTCTGTTCATGTCCTGGGGTCTCTGTTGTGGTCCCGGGGAATCTGTTGTTGTCCTGGGGGCTCTGTTGTGGTCCTGGGGTCTCTATTGTTGTTTTGGGGGCTCTGTTGGGGTCCCGGGGTCTCTGTTGGGGTCCCGGGGTCTCTGTTGGGGTCCCGGGGGCTCTGTTGGGGTCCCGGGTGCTCTTTGGAGGTCCCGGGGTCTCTGTTGGGGTCCCGGGGTCTCTGTTGGGGTCCCGGGGGCTCTGTTGGGGTCCCGGGGGCTCTGTTGGGGTCGTTGGGGTTTTGTTGGGGTCCTGGGGGCTCTGCTGGTGTCCTGGGGGCTCTGCTGGGGTCCTGGGGGCTCTGTCGTGCTCCTGGGGATCTCTGTTGGGTTCCTGGTGATCTCTGTTGTGGTCCTGGGGGCTCTGTTGAGGTCCTGGGGTTTGTTTTGAGGTCCTGGGGGCACTGTTGGGGTCCTGGGGGCACTGTTGGGGTCCTGGGGGCTCTGTTGGGGTCCTGGGGGTTCTGTTCGTGTCCTGGGGTCTCTGTTGTGGTCCCGGGTAATCTGTTGTTGTCCTGGGGGCTCTGTTGTGGTCCTGGGGTCTCTATTGTTGTTTTGGGGGCTCTGTTCGGGTCCTGGGGGCTCTATTCGGGTCCCGGGGTCTCTGTTGGGGTCCCGGGGGCTCTGTTGGGGTCCCGGGTGCTCTTTGGAGGTCCCGGGGTCTCTGTTGTGGGCCCGGGGGCTCTGTTGGGGTACTGTGGGCTCTGTTGGGGTCTCGGGGGTTCTGTTGGGGTCCCGGGGGCTCTGTTGGGGTCCCGGGTTCTCTGTTGGGGTCCTGGGGGCTCTGTTGGGGTCGTTGTGGTTTTGTTGGGGTCCCGGGGGCTCTGTTGGGGTCCCGGGGGCTCTGCTGGGGTCCCGGGGGCTCTGTTGGCGTCATGAGTGCTCTATTGGGGTCCTTAAGTCTCTGTTCCGGTCCTGGGGGCTCTGTTGGGGTCCTGGGGGCTCTGTTGGGGTCCTGGGGGCTCTGTTGGGGTCCTGGGGGCTCTGTTGGGTTCCTGGGGGCTCTGTTCGGGTCCTGGAGGCTCTGGTGCTGTCCTTGGGGCTCTGTTCATGTCCTGGGGGCTCTGTTGTTTTCCTGGCTGCACTTTTGGGTTCCTGGGTGCTCTGTTGGGTTTCTGGGGGCTCTGTTGGTTTCCTGGGGACTCTGTTGGGGTTCTGGGGTCTCTGTTGGGGTCCTGAAGTCTTTGTTGGGGTCCTGGGAGTTCTGTTCGGGTTCTGGGGGGTCTGTTGGGGTCCTGGGGGCTCTGTTGGGGTCCTGGGGGCTCTGTTGGGGTCCTGGGGTTTGTTTTGGGGTCTTGACGGCTCTGTTGGGGTCCTGGGGCCTCTGTTGGGGTCCTGGGTGTTCTATTCGGGTACTGGAGGCTCTGTTGGGGTCCTGGGGGCTCTGTTGATGTCCTGGGGGCTCTGTTGGTGTCCTGGGAGTTCTGTTGGGGTCCCGGGGGCCCTGTTGGGGTCCCGGGGGCCCTGTTGGGGTCCTGGGGGCTCTGTTGGGGTCCTGGGGCACTGTTGGGGTCCTGGGGGCACTGTTGGGGTCCTGGGAGCTCTTTTGGGGTCCTGGGGGCTCTGTTGGGGTCCCGGGGGCTCTGTTGGGGTCCCGGGGGCTCTGTTGGGGTCCTGGGGGCTCTGTTGGGGTCCTGGGGGTTTTGTTCGGGTCCTGGGGTCTCTGTTGTTTTCCTGGGGTCTCTGTTGGGGCCCCGGGAGCTCTGTTGTTGACCTGGGGGCTCTGTTGTTGTCCTGGGGTCTCTGTTGTTGTTCTGGGTACTCTGTTGTTGTCCTGGGGCCTCTGGTGGGGTCCCGGGGGCTCTGCTGTTGTCCCGGGGGCTCTGTTGTTTTCTTGGGGGCTCTGTTGGGGTCCTGGGGGCTCTGTTAGTGTCCTGGGGGCTCTGTTGGAGTCCTGGGGGTTTTGTTCGGGTCCTGGGGGCTGTGTTGTGGTTCTGGGTGTTTTGTTCGGGTTTTGGGGGCTCTGTTGGGGTCCTGGGGGCACTGTTGGGGTCCTGGGGGCACTGTTGGGGTCCTGGGGGCACTGTTGGGGTCCTGGGGCTCTGTTGAGGTCCTGGGTGTTCTATTCGGGTCCTGGGGGCCCTGTTGGGGTCCTGGGGGCTCTGTTGGGGTCCTGGGAGCTCTGTTGTTCTCCTGGGGACTCTGTTGGGGTCCTGGAAGCTCTGTTGGGTTCCCGGGGGCACTGTTAGTGTCCCGGGTGTTCTGTTGGCATCCTGGGGGCTCTGTTGGGGTCCCGGGGGCTCTGCTGGGGTCCCGGGGGCTCTGTTGGCGTCATGAGTGCTCTATTGGGGTCCTTAAGTCTCTGTTCCGGTCCTGGGGGCTCTGTTGGGGTCCTGGGGGCTCTGTTGGGGTCCTGGGGGCTCTGTTGGGGTCCTGGGGGCTCTGTTGGGTTCCTGGGGGCTCTGTTCGGGTCCTGGAGGCTCTGGTGCTGTCCTTGGGGCTCTGTTCATGTCCTGGGGGCTCTGTTGTTTTCCTGGCTGCACTTTTGGGTTCCTGGGTGCTCTGTTGGGTTTCTGGGGGCTCTGTTGGTTTCCTGGGGACTCTGTTGGGGTTCTGGGGTCTCTGTTGGGGTCCTGAAGTCTTTGTTGGGGTCCTGGGAGTTCTGTTCGGGTTCTGGGGGGTCTGTTGGGGTCCTGGGGGCTCTGTTGGGGTCCTGGGGGCTCTGTTGGGGTCCTGGGGTTTGTTTTGGGGTCTTGACGGCTCTGTTGGGGTCCTGGGGCCTCTGTTGGGGTCCTGGGTGTTCTATTCGGGTACTGGAGGCTCTGTTGGGGTCCTGGGGGCTCTGTTGATGTCCTGGGGGCTCTGTTGGTGTCCTGGGAGTTCTGTTGGGGTCCCGGGGGCCCTGTTGGGGTCCCGGGGGCCCTGTTGGGGTCCTGGGGGCTCTGTTGGGGTCCTGGGGGCACTGTTGGGGTCCTGGGGGCACTGTTGGGGTCCTGGGAGCTCTTTTGGGGTCCTGGGGGCTCTGTTGGGGTCCCGGGGGCTCTGTTGGGGTCCCGGGGGCTCTGTTGGGGTCCTGGGGGCTCTGTTGGGGTCCTGGGGGTTTTGTTCGGGTCCTGGGGTCTCTGTTGTTTTCCTGGGGTCTCTGTTGGGGCCCCGGGAGCTCTGTTGTTGACCTGGGGGCTCTGTTGTTGTCCTGGGGTCTCTGTTGTTGTTCTGGGTACTCTGTTGTTGTCCTGGGGCCTCTGGTGGGGTCCCGGGGGCTCTGCTGTTGTCCCGGGGGCTCTGTTGTTTTCTTGGGGGCTCTGTTGGGGTCCTGGGGGCTCTGTTAGTGTCCTGGGGGCTCTGTTGGAGTCCTGGGGGTTTTGTTCGGGTCCTGGGGGCTGTGTTGTGGTTCTGGGTGTTTTGTTCGGGTTTTGGGGGCTCTGTTGGGGTCCTGGGGGCACTGTTGGGGTCCTGGGGGCACTGTTGGGGTCCTGGGGCTCTGTTGAGGTCCTGGGTGTTCTATTCGGGTCCTGGGGGCCCTGTTGGGGTCCTGGGGGCCCTGTTGGGGTCCTGGGGGCCCTGTTGGGGTCCTGGGGGCTCTGTTGGGGTCCTGGGAGCTCTGTTGTTCTCCTGGGGACTCTGTTGGGGTCCTGGAAGCTCTGTTGGGTTCCCGGGGGCACTGTTAGTGTCCCGGGTGTTCTGTTGGCATCCTGGGGGCTCTGTTGGGGTCCTGGGGGCTCTGTTGGGGTCCTGGGGGCTCTGTTCGAGTCCTGGGGGCTCTGTTGGTGTCCTGGGGGCTCTGTTGGGGTCCTGTGGGCTCTGTTGGGGTCCCGGGGGCTCTGTTCGAGTCCTGGGGGTTTTGTTCGGGTCCTGGGGTCTCTGTTGTTCTCCTGGGGTCTCTGTTGGGGTCCTGGGGGCTCTGTTGGGGTCCTGGGGGCTCTGTTGGGGTCCTGGGGGCTCTGTTGGGGTCCTGGGTCTCTGTTGTTTTCCTGGGGGCTCTGTTGGGTTCCTGGGGGCTCTGTTCGGGTCCTGGGGGCTCTGTTCGAGTCCTGGGGGCTCTGTTGGTGTCCTGGGGGCTCTGTTGGTGTCCTGGGGGCTCTGTTGGGGTCCTGTGGGCTCTGTTGGGGTCCCGGGGGCTCTGTTCGGGTCCTGGGGTCTCTGTTGTTCTCCTGGGGGCTCTGTTGGGGTCCTGGGGGCTCTGTTGGGGTCCTGGGGGCTCTGTTGGGGTCCTGGGGGCTCTGTTGGTGTCCTGGGTCTCAGTTGTTTTCCTGGGGGCTCTGTTGGGGTCCTGGGGGCTCTGTTGTTGTCCTGGGGGCCTGTTGGGCTCCTGGGGGCTCTGTTTGGGATCCTGGGGGCTCTGTTTGGGATCCTGGGGGCTCTGTTGGGGTCCCGGGGGTCTCTGTTGGGCTCCTGGGGGCTGTGTTGGTGTCCTGGGGTTTGTTTTGGGATCCTGGGGTCTCTGTTGGGGTCCTGGGGGCTCTGTTGGGGTTTTGGGGGCTCTGTTGGGGTCCTGGGGGTTTTGTTCGGGACCTGGGTGTCTCTGTTGGGGTCCCGGGGGCTCTGTTGGGGTCCCGGGGGCTCTGTTGGGGTCCCGGGGGTCTCTGTTGGGCTCCTGGGGGCTGTGTTGGTGTCCTGGGGTCTCCGTTGGGGTCCTGGGGGCTCTGTTGTGCTCCTGGAGGTCTCTGTTGGGGTCCTGGAGGTCTCTGTTGGGGTCCTGGGGGCTCTGTTGGGGTCCTGGGGGCTCTGTTGGGGTCCTGGGGGCTCTGTTGGTGTCCTGGGGCCTCTGTTGGCGTCCCGGCGTCTCTGTTGGGGTCCCGGCGTCTCTGTTGGGGTCCCGGGGGCTCTGTTGGGGTCCCGGGGGCTCTGTTAGGGTCCTGGGGGCTCTGTTAGGGTCCTGGGGGCTCTGTTGGGGTCCTGGGGGCTCTGTTGGGGTCCTGGGGGTTTTGTTCGGGTCCTGGGGGCTCTGTTGTGGTTCTGGGGGCACTGTTGGTGTCCTGGGGGCTCTGTTGGGGTCCTGGGGGCTCTGTTGGGGTCCTGGGAGCTCTGTTGTTCTCCTGGGGACTCTGTTGGGGTCCTGGAAGCTCTGTTGGGGTCCTGGGGGCTCTGTTGGGGTCCTGGGGGCTCTGTTGGGGTCCTGGGGGCTCTGTTGGCGTCCCGAGGGTTTTGTTCGGGTCCTGGGGCCTCTGTTGGGGTCCTGGGGCCTCTGTTGGGGTCCTGGGGGCTTTTTTGGGGTCCTTGGGGCTCTGTTGGTGTCCTGGGGGCTCTGTTGGTGTCCTGGGGGCTCTGTTTGGGGTCCTGGGGGCTCTGTTGGTGTCCCGAGGGCTCTATTGTTGTTTTGGGGGCTCTGTTGGTGTCCCGGGTGCTCTGTTGGTGTCCCGGGTGCTCTTTGGAGGTCCCGGGGGCTCTGTTGGGGTGCTGGGGGCTCTGTTGGGGTCCTGGGTGTTCTTTTGGGGTCCTGGGGGCTCCGTGGTTGTCCTGGGGGCTCTGTTGTTTTTTTGGCAGCTTTATTGTTGTCGCGGGGACACTGTCGGGTTCCTGGGGGCTCTGTCGGGTTCCTGGGGGCTCTGTCGGATTCCTGGGGGGGGGCTCTGTTGGGGTCCTGGGGACTCTGTTTGGGATCCTGGGGGCTCTGTTGGGGTCCTGGGGGCTCTGTTGGGGTCCCGGGGGTTCTGTTGGGCTCCCGGGTGCTCTTTGGAGGTCCCGGGGACTCTGTTGTGGGCTCGGGGGCTCTGTTGGGGTCCTGGGGGCTCCGTGGTGGTTCTGGGGGCTCTGTTGTTTTTTTTGCAGCTTTATTCTTGTCGCGGGGGGTCTGCTGGGGTCCTGGGGGCTCTGCTGGGGTCCTGGGGGCTCTGTTGTGCTCCTGGGGATCTCTGTTGGGGTCATGGGGATCTCTGTGGGATCCTGGGGATCTCTGTTGGGGGTCCTGGGGGCTCTGTTGGGGTCCTGGGGTTTCTTTTGGGATCCTGGGGTTTCTTTTGGGATCCTGGGGGCTCTGTTGGGGTTTTGGGGCTCTGTTGGGGTCCTGGGGGTTTTGTTCGGGACCTGGGGTCTCTGTTGGGGTCCCGGGGGCTCTGTTGGGGTCCCGGGGGCTCTGTTGGGGTCCTGGGGGCTGTGTTGGGGTCCTGGGGTCTCCGTTGGGGTCTGGAGTCTCTGTTGGGGTCCTGGAGGTCTCTGTTGGGGTCCTGGGGACTCTGTTGCGGTCCTGGGGGCACTGTTGGGGTCCTGGGGCTCTGTGGGGTCCTGGGGTCTCTGTTCGAGTCCCGGGGGCTCTGTTTGTTTTCCCGGGGGCTCTGTTGTTTTCCCGGGGGCTCTGTTGGGGTCCTGGGGGCTCTGTTGGGGTCCTGGGGGCTCTGTTGGGGTCCTGGGGGTTTAGTTCGGGTCCTGGGGGCTCTGTTGGGGTCCTGGGGGCTCTGTTGGGGTCCTGGGGGCTCTGTTGTTCTCCTGGGGACTCTGTTGGGGTCCCGGAAGCTCTGTCGGGGTCGTGGGGGCTCTGTTGGCGTCCTGGGGGCTCTGTTGGCGTCCTGGGGGGCTCTGTTGGGGTCCTGGGGGCTCTGTTGGGGTCCTGGGGGCTCTGTTGGCGTCCTGAGGGTTTGTTCGGGTCCTGGGGTCTCTGTTGGGCCCCGGGGGCTCTGTTGGGGTCCCGGGGCTCTGTTGGGGTCCCGGGGGTCTCTGTTGGGGTCCTGGGGGCTGTGTTGGTGTCCTGGGGTCTCCGTTGGGGTCCTGGGGCTCTGTTGTGCTCCTGGAGGTCTCTGTTGGGGTCCTGGAGGTCTCTGTTGGGGTCCTGGGACTCTGTTGGGGTCCTGGGGGCACTGTTGGGGTCCTGGGGGCACTGTTGGGGTCCTGGGGGCTCTGTTGGGGTCCTGGGGTCTCTGTTCGAGTCCCGGCGTCTCTGTTGGGGTCCCGGGGGCTCTGTTGTTTTCCCGGGGGCTCTGTTGTTTTCCCGGGGGCTCTGTTAGGGTCCTGGGGCTCTGTTGGGGTCCTGGGGCTTTTTTGGGGTCCTTGGGGCTCTGTTGGTGTCCCGGGGCTCTGTTGGTGTCCTGGGGGCTCTGTTTGGGGTCCTGGGGGCTCTGTTGGGGTCCCGGGGACTCTATTGTTGTTTTGGGGGCTCTGTTGGGGTCCCGGGTGCTCTGTTGGTGTCCCGGGTGCTCTTTGGAGGTCCCGGGGGCTCTGTTGGGGTGCTGGGGGCTCTGTTGGGATGCTGGGGGCTCTGTTGGGGTCCTGGGTGTTCTGTTGGGGTCCTGGGGGCTCCGTGGTTGTCCTGGGGGCTCTGTTGTTTTTTTGGCAGCTTTATTGTTGTCGCGGGGACACTGTCGGGTTCCTGGGGCTCTGTCGGGTTCCTGGGGGCTCTGTCGGATTCCTGGGGGCTCTCGTCGTGTCCTGGGGCCTCTGTTGGGGTCCCGGGGGCTCTGTTGGGGTCCTGGGGACTCTGTTTGGGATCCTGTGGGCTCTGTTGTGGTCCTGGGGACTCTGTTGGTGTCCCGGGGGTTCTGTTGGGGTCCCGGGTGCTCTTTGAGGTCCCGGGGACTCTGTTGTGGGCTCGGGGCTCTGTTGGGGTCCTGGGGGCTCCGTGGTGGTTCTGGGGGCTCTGTTGTTTTTTTTGCAGCTTTATTCTTGTCGCGGGGGCTCTGCTGGGGTCCTGGGGGCTCTGCTGGGGTCCTGGGGGCTCTGTTGTGGTCCTGGGGATCTCTGTTGGGGTCATGGGGATCTCTGTTGGGGTCCTGGGGATCTCTGTTGGGGTCCTGGGGGCTCTGTTGGGGTCCTGGGGTTTGTTTTGGGATCCTGGGGTCTCTGTTGGGGTCCTGGTGCTCTGTTGGGGTTTTGGGGGCCCTGTTGGGGTCCTGGGGGTTTTGTTCGGGACCTGGGGATCTCCGTTGGGGTCCTGGGGTCTCCGTTGGGGTCCTGGGGTCTCGTTGGGGTCCTGGAGGTCTCTGTTGGGTCCTGGGGAATCTGTTGGGGTCCTGGGGCACTGTTGGGGTCCTGGGGGCTCTGTTGGGGTCCTGGGGTCTCTGTTCGAGTCCCGGGGGCTCTGTTGGGGTCCCGGGGCTCTGTTGGGGTCCCGGGGGCTCTGTTGTTGTCCCGGGGGCTCTGTTGTTGTCCCGGGGGCTCTGTTGTTTTCCCGGGGGCTCTGTTGGAGTCCTGGGGGCTCTGTTGGGGTCCTGGGGGCTCTGTTGGGGTCCTGGGGGCTCTGTTGGGGTCCTGGGGGCTCTGTTGGGGTCCTGGGGGCTCTGTTGTTTCTCCTGGGGACTCTGTTGGGGTCCCGAAGCTCTGTCGGGGTCGTGGGGGCTCTGTTGGCGTCCTGGGGGCTCTGTTGGGGTCCTGGGGGCTCTGTTGGCGTCCTGAGGGTTTTGTTCGGGTCCTGGGGTCTCTGTTGGGGCCCCGGGGGCTCTGTTGGGTCCTGGGGCCTCTGTTGGTGTCCTGGGGGCTTTTTTGGGTTACTTGGGGCTCTGTTGGTGTTCCGGGAGCTCTGTTGGTGTCCAGGGGCTCTGTTCGAGTCCCGTGGGCTCTGTTGGGTCCTGGGGGCTCTGTTGGGGTCCTGGGGGCTCTGTTTGGGGTCCTGGGGGCTCTGTTGGGGTCCGGGGGCTCTGATGGGGCCCCGGGGGCTCTATTGTTGTTTTGGGGGCTCTGTTGGGGTCCCGGGGGCTCTGTTGGTGTCCCGGGTGCTCTTTGGAGGTCCCGGGGGCTCTGTTGGGTGCTGGGGGCTCTGTTGGGGGTGCTGGGGGCTCCGTGTGGTCCTGGGGGCTCTGTTGTTTTTTTGGCAGCTTTATTGTTGTCGCGGGGGACACTGTTGGGGTCCTGGGGGCTCTGTCGGGGTCCTGGGGGCTCTGTCGGGTTCCTGGGGGCTCTCGTCGTGTCCTGGGGCCTCTGTTGGGGTCCCGGGGGCTCTGTTGTTGTCCCGGGGGCTCTGTTGTTGTCCCGGGGGCTCTGTTGTTTTCCCGGGGGCTCTGTTGGAGTCCTGGGGCTCTGTTGGGGTCCTGGGGGCTCTGTTGGGGTCCTGGGGGCTCTGTTGGGGTCCTGGGGGCTCTGTTGGGGTCCTGGGGGCTCTGTTGTTCTCCTGGGGACTCTGTTGGGTCCCGGAAGCTCTGTCGGGGTCGTGGGGGCTCTGTTGGCGTCCTGGGGGCTCTGTTGGGGTCCTGGGGCTCTGTTGGCGTCCTGAGGGTTTTGTTCGGGTCCTGGGGTCTCTGTTGGGGCCCCGGGGGCTCTGTTGGGGTCCTGGGGCCTCTGTTGGTGTCCTGGGGGCTTTTTTGGGTTACTTGGGGCTCTGTTGGTGTTCCGGGAGCTCTGTTGGTGTCCAGGGGGCTCTGTTCGAGTCCGTGGGCTCTGTTGGGGTCCTGGGGGCTCTGTTGGGGTCCTGGGGGCTCTGTTGGGGTCCTGGGGGCTCTGTTGGGGTCCCGGGGGCTCTGATGGGGCCCCGGGGGCTCTATTGTTGTTTTGGGGGCTCTGTTGGGTCCCGGGGGCTCTGTTGGTGTCCCGGGTGCTCTTGGAGGTCCCGGGGCTCTGTTGGGGTGCTGGGGGCTCTGTGGGGTGCTGGGGGCTCCGTGGTGGTCCTGGGGGCTCTGTTGTTTTTTTGGCAGCTTATTGTTGTCGCGGGGACACTGTTGGGGTCCTGGGGGCTCTGTCGGGGTCCTGGGGGCTCTGTCGGGTTCCTGGGGCTCTCGTCGTGTCCTGGGGCCTCTGTTGGGGTCCCGGGGGCTCTGTTGGGGTCCCGGGGGCTCTGTTGGGGTCGTTGGGGTTTTGTTGGGGTCCTGGGGCTCTGCTGGTGTCCTGGGGGCTCTGCTGGGGTCCTGGGGGCTCTGTCGTGCTCCTGGGGATCTCTGTTGGGTTCCTGGTGATCTCTGTTGTGGTCCTGGGGCTCTGTTGAGGTCCTGGGGTTTGTTTTGAGGTCCTGGGGGCACTGTTGGGGTCCTGGGGGCACTGTTGGGGTCCTGGGGGCACTGTTGGGGTCCTGGGGGCTCTGTTGGGGTCCTGGGGTTCTGTTCGTGTCCTGGGGTCTCTGTTGTGGTCCCGGGTAATCTGTTGTTGTCCTGGGGGCTCTGTTGTGGTCCTGGGGTCTCTATTGTTGTTTTGGGGCTCTGTTCGGGTCCTGGGGGCTCTATTCGGGTCCCGGGGTCTCTGTTGGGGTCCCGGGGGCTCTGTTGGGGTCCCGGGTGCTCTTTGGAGGTCCCGGGGTCCTCTGTTGTGGGCCCGGGGGCTCTGTTGGGGTACTGTGGGCTCTGTTGGGGTCTCGGGGGTTCTGTTGGGGTCCCGGGGGCTCTGTTGGGGTCCCGGGTTCTCTGTGGGAGCTCTGTTGGGGTCCCGGGTTCTCTGTTGGGGTCCTGGGGGCTCTGTTGGGGTCGTTGTGGTTTTGTTGGGGTCCCGGGGGCTCTGTTGGGGTCCCGGGGGCTCTGCTGGGGTCCCGGGGGCTTTGTTGGCGTCATGAGTGCTCTATTGGGGTCCTTAAGTCTCTGTTCCGGTCCTGGGGGCTCTGTTGGGGTCCTGGGGGCTCTGTTGGGGTCCTGGGGGCTCTGTTGGGGTCCTGGGGGCTCTGTTCGGGTCCTGGAGGCTCTGGTGCTGTCCTTGGGGCTCTGTTCATGTCCTGGGGGCTCTGTTGTTTTCCTGGCTGCACTTTTGGGTTCCTGGGTGCTCTGTTGGGTTTCTGGGGGCTCTGTTGGTTTCCTGGGGACTCTGTTGGGGTTCTGGGGTCTCTGTTGGGGTCCTGAAGTCTTTGTTGGGGTCCTGGGAGTTCTGTTCGGGTTCTGGGGGGTCTGTTGGGGTCCTGGGGGCTCTGTTGGGGTCCTGGGGGCTCTGTTGGGGTCCTGGGGTTTGTTTTGGGGTCTTGACGGCTCTGTTGGGGTCCTGGGGCCTCTGTTGGGGTCCTGGGTGTTCTATTCGGGTACTGGAGGCTCTGTTGGGGTCCTGGGGGCTCTGTTGATGTCCTGGGGGCTCTGTTGGTGTCCTGGGAGTTCTGTTGGGGTCCCGGGGGCTCTGTTGGGGTCCCGGGGGCCCTGTTGGGGTCCTGGGGGCTCTGTTGGGGTCCTGGGGGCACTGTTGGGGTCCTGGGGGCACTGTTGGGGTCCTGGGAGCTCTTTTGGGGTCCTGGGGGCTCTATTGGAGTCCTGGGGGCTCTGTTGGGGTCCCGGGGGCTCTGTTGGGGTCCCGGGGGCTCTGTTGGGGTCCTGGGGGCTCTGTTGGGGTCCTGGGGGTTTTGTTCGGGTCCTGGGGTCTCTGTTGTTTTCCTGGGGTCTCTGTTGGGGCCCCGGGAGCTCTGTTGTTGACCTGGGGGCTCTGTTGTTGTCCTGGGGGCTCTGTTGTTGTTCTGGGTACTCTGTTGTTGTCCTGGGGCCTCTGGTGGGGTCCCGGGGGCTCTGCTGTTGTCCCGGGGGCTCTGTTGTTTTCTTGGGGGCTCTGTTGGGGTCCTGGGGGCTCTGTTAGTGTCCTGGGGGCTCTGTTGGAGTCCTGGGGGTTTTGTTCGGGTCCTGGGGGCTGTGTTGTGGTTCTGGGTGTTTTGTTCGGGTTTTGGGGGCTCTGTTGGGGTCCTGGGGGCACTGTTGGGGTCCTGGGGGCACTGTTGGGGTCCTGGGGCTCTGTTGAGGTCCTGGGTGTTCTATTCGGGTCCTGGGGGCCCTGTTGGGGTCCTGGGGGCCCTGTTGGGGTCCTGGGGGCTCTGTTGGGGTCCTGGGAGCTATGTTGTTCTCCTGGGGACTCTGTTGGGGTCCTGGAAGCTCTGTTGGGTTCCCGGGGGCACTGTTGGCGTCCCGGGTGTTCTGTTGGCATCCTGGGGGCTCTGTTGGGGTCCTGGGGGCTCTGTTGGGGTCCTGGGGGCTCTGTTCGAGTCCTGGGGGCTCTGTTGGTGTCCTGGGGGCTCTGTTGGGGTCCTGTGGGCTCTGTTGGGGTCCCGGGGGCTCTGTTCGAGTCCTGGGGGTTTTGTTCGGGTCCTGGGGTCTCTGTTGTTCTCCTGGGGTCTCTGTTGGGGTCCTGGGGGCTCTGTTGGGGTCCTGGGGGCTCTGTTGGGGTCCTGGGTCTCTGTTGTTTTCCTGGGGGCTCTGTTGGGTTCCTGGGGGCTCTGTTCGGGTCCTGGGGGCTCTGTTCGGGTCCTGGGGGCTCTGTTCGAGTCCTGGGGGCTCTGTTGGTGTCCTGGGGGCTCTGTTGGGGTCCTGTGGGCTCTGTTGGGGTCCCGGGGGCTCTGTTCGGGTCCTGGGGTCTCTGTTGTTCTCCTGGGGGCTCTGTTGGGGTCCTGGGGGCTCTGTTAGGGTCCTGGGGGCTCTGTTGGGGTCCTGGGGGCTCTGTTGGTGTCCTGGGTCTCTGTTGTTTTCCTGGGGGCTCTGTTGGGGTCCTGGGGGCTCTGTTGTTGTCCTGGGGGCCTGTTGGGCTCCTGGGGGCTCTGTTTGGGATCCTGGGGGCTCTGTTTGGGATCCTGGGGGCTCTGTTGGGGTCCCGGGGGTCTCTGTTGGGCTCCTCGGGGCTGTGTTGGTGTCCTGGGGTTTGTTTTGGGATCCTGGGGTCTCTGTTGGGGTCCTGGGGGCTCTGTTGGGGTTTTGGGGGCTCTGTTGGGGTCCTGGGGGTTTTGTTCGGGACCTGGGTGTCTCTGTTGGGGTCCCGGGGGCTCTGTTGGGGTCCCGGGGGCTCTGTTGGGGTCCCGGGGGTCTCTGTTGGGGTCCTGGGGGCTGTGTTGGTGTCCTGGGGTCTCCGTTGGGGTCCTGGGGGCTCTGTTGTGCTCCTGGAGGTCTCTGTTGGGGTCCTGGAGGTCTCTGTTGGGGTCCTGGGGGCTCTGTTGGGGTCCTGGGGGCTCTGTTGGGGTCCCGGCGTCTCTGTTGGGGTCCCGGCGTCTCTGTTGGGGTCCCGGCGTCTCTGTTGGGGTCCCGGGGGCTCTGTTGGGGTCCCGGGGGCTCTGTTAGGGTCCTGGGGGCTCTGTTAGGGTCCTGGGGGCTCTGTTGGGGTCCTGGGGGCTCTGTTGTGGTTCTGGGGGCACTGTTGGTGTCCTGGGGGCTCTGTTGGGGTCCTGGGGGCTCTGTTGGGGTCCTGGGAGCTCTGTTGTTCTCCTGGGGACTCTGTTGGGGTCCTGGGGGCTCTGTTGGGGTCCTGGGGGCTCTGTTGGGGTCCTGGGGGCTCTGTTGGGGTCCTGGGGGCTCTGTTGGCGTCCCGAGGGTTTTGTTCGGGTCCTGGGGCCTCTGTTGGGGTCCTGGGGCCTCTGTTGGGGTCCTGGGGGCTTTTTTGGGGTCCTTGGGGCTCTGTTGGTGTCCTGGGGGCTCTGTTGGTGTCCTGGGGGCTCTGTTTGGGGTCCTGAGGGCTCTGTTGGGGTCCCGGGGGCTCTATTGTTGTTTTGGGGGCTCTGTTGGTGTCCCGGGTGCTCTGTTGGTGTCCCGGGTGCTCTTTGGAGGTCCCGGGGGCTCTGTTGGGGTGCTGGGGGCTCTGTTGGGGTCCTGGGTGTTCTTTTGGGGTCCTGGGGGCTCCGTGGTTGTCCTGGGGGCTCTGTTGTTTTTTTGGCAGCTTTATTGTTGTCGCGGGGACACTGTCGGGTTCCTGGGGGCTCTGTCGGGTTCCTGGGGGCTCTGTCGGATTCCTGGGGGCTCTCGTCGTGTCCTGGGGCCTCTGTTGGGGTCCCGGGGGCTCTGTTGGGGTCCTGGGGACTCTGTTTGGGATCCTGGGGGCTCTGTTGGGGTCCTGGGGGCTCTGTTGGGGTCCCGGGGGTTCTGTTGGGCTCCCGGGTGCTCTTTGGAGGTCCCGGGGACTCTGTTGTGGGCTCGGGGGCTCTGTTGGGGTCCTGGGGGCTCCGTGGTGGTTCTGGGGGCTCTGTTGTTTTTTTTGCAGCTTTATTCTTGTCGCGGGGGGTCTGCTGGGGTCCTGGGGGCTCTGCTGGGGTCCTGGGGGCTCTGTTGTGCTCCTGGGGATCTCTGTTGGGGTCATGGGGATCTCTGTTGGGGTCCTGGGGATCTCTGTTGGGGTCCTGGGGGCTCTGTTGGGGTCCTGGGGTTTCTTTTGGGATCCTGGGGTTTCTTTTGGGATCCTGGGGTCTCTGTTGGGGTCCTGGGGGCTCTGTTGGGGTTTTGGGGGCTCTGTTGGGGTCCTGGGGGTTTTGTTCGGGACCTGGGGTCTCTGTTGGGGTCCCGGGGGCTCTGTTGGGGTCCCGGGGGCTGTGTTGGGGTCCTGGGGTCTCCGTTGGGGTCCTGGAGGTCTCTGTTGGGGTCCTGGAGGTCTCTGTTGGGGTCCTGGGGACTCTGTTGCGGTCCTGGGGGCACTGTTGGGGTCCTGGGGGCTCTGTTGGGGTCCTGGGGTCTCTGTTCGAGTCCCGGGGGCTCTGTTGGGGTCCCGGGGGCTCTGTTGTTTTCCCGGGGGCTCTGTTGGGGTCCTGGGGGCTCTGTTGGGGTCCTGGGGGCTCTGTTGGGGTCCTGGGGGCTCTGTTGGGGTCCTGGGGGCTCTGTTGTTCTCCTGGGGACTCTGTTGGGGTCCCGGAAGCTCTGTCGGGGTCGTGGGGGCTCTGTTGGCGTCCTGGGGGCTCTGTTGGCGTCCTGGGGGCTCTGTTGGCATCCTGGGGGCTCTGTTGGGGTCCTGGGGGCTCTGTTGGGGTCCTGGGGGCTCTGTTGGCGTCCTGAGGGTTTTGTTCGGGTCCTGGGGTCTCTGTTGGGGCCCCGGGGGCTCTGTTGGGGTCCCGGGGGCTCTGTTGGGGTCCCGGGGGTCTCTGTTGGGGTCCTGGGGTCTCCGTTGGGGTCCTGGGGGCTCTGTTGTGCTCCTGGAGGTCTCTGTTGGGGTCCTGGAGGTCTCTGTTGGGGTCCTGGGGACTCTGTTGGGGTCCTGGGGGCACTGTTGGGGTCCTGGGGGCACTGTTGGGGTCCTGGGGGCACTGTTGGGGTCCTGGGGGCTCTGTTGGTGTCCTGGGGGCTCTGTTGGGGTCCTGGGGTCTCTGTTCGAGTCCCGGCGTCTCTGTTGGGGTCCCGGGGGCTCTGTTGTTTTCCCGGGGGCTCTGTTGTTTTCCCGGGGGCTCTGTTGTTTTCCCGGGGGCTCTGTTAGGGTCCTGGGGGCTCTGTTGGGGTCCTGGGGGCTTTTTTGGGGTCCTTGGGGCTCTGTTGGTGTCCCGGGGGCTCTGTTGGTGTCCTGGGGGCTCTGTTTGGGGTCCTGGGGGCTCTGTTGGGGTCCCGGGGACTCTATTGTTGTTTTGGGGGCTCTGTTGGGGTCCCGGGTGCTCTGTTGGTGTCCCGGGTGCTCTTTGGAGGTCCCGGGGGCTCTGTTGGGGTGCTGGGGGCTCTGTTGGGATGCTGGGGGCTCTGTTGGGGTCCTGGGTGTTCTGTTGGGGTCCTGGGGGCTCCGTGGTTGTCCTGGGGGCTCTGTTGTTTTTTTGGCAGCTTTATTGTTGTCGCGGGGACACTGTCGGGTTCCTGGGGGCTCTGTCGGGTTCCTGGGGGCTCTGTCGGATTCCTGGGGGCTCTCGTCGTGTCCTGGGGCCTCTGTTGGGGTCCCGGGGGCTCTGTTGGGGTCCTGGGGACTCTGTTTGGGATCCTGTGGGCTCTGTTGTGGTCCTGGGGGCTCTGTTGGTGTCCCGGGGGTTCTGTTGGGGTCCCGGGTGCTCTTTGGAGGTCCCGGGGACTCTGTTGTGGGCTCGGGGGCTCTGTTGGGGTCCTGGGGGCTCCGTGGTGGTTCTGGGGGCTCTGTTGTTTTTTTTGCAGCTTTATTCTTGTCGCGGGGGCTCTGCTGGGGTCCTGGGGGCTCTGCTGGGGTCCTGGGGGCTCTGTTGTGGTCCTGGGGATCTCTGTTGGGGTCATGGGGATCTCTGTTGGGGTCCTGGGGATCTCTGTTGGGGTCCTGGGGGCTCTGTTGGGGTCCTGGGGTTTGTTTTGGGATCCTGGGGTCTCTGTTGGGGTCCTGGGTGCTCTGTTGGGGTTTTGGGGGCCCTGTTGGGGTCCTGGGGGTTTTGTTCGGGACCTGGGATCTCCGTTGGGGTCCTGGGGTCTCCGTTGGGGTCCTGGGGTCTCCGTTGGGGTCCTGGAGGTCTCTGTTGGGGTCCTGGGGAATCTGTTGGGGTCCTGGGGGCACTGTTGGGGTCCTGGGGGCTCTGTTGGGGTCCTGGGGTCTCTGTTCGAGTCCCGGGGCCTCTGTTGGGGTCCCGGGGGCTCTGTTGGGGTCCCGGGGGCTCTGTTGTTTTCCCGGGGGCTCTGTTGTTTTCCCGGGGGCTCTGTTGGAGTCCTGGGGGCTCTGTTGGGGTCCTGGGGCCTCTGTTGGGGTCCTGGGGCCTCTGTTGGGGTCCTGGGGGCTTTTTTGGGGTCCTTGGGGCTCTTTTGGTGTCCTGGGGGCTCTGTTGGTGTCCTGGGGGCTCTGTTTGGGGTCCTGGGGGCTCTGTTGGGGTCCCGGGGGCTCTATTGTTGTTTTGGGGGCTCTGTTGGTGTCCCGGGTGCTCTGTTGGTGTCCCGGGTGCTCTTTGGAGGTCCCGGGGGCTCTGTTGGGGTGCTGGGGGCTCTGTTGGGGTCCTGGGTGTTCTTTTGGGGTCCTGGGGGCTCCGTGGTTGTCCTGGGGGCTCTGTTGTTTTTTTGGCAGCTTTATTGTTGTCGCGGGGACACTGTCGGGTTCCTGGGGGCTCTGTCGGGTTCCTGGGGGCTCTGTCGGATTCCTGGGGGCTCTCGTCGTGTCCTGGGGCCTCTGTTGGGGTCCCGGGGGCTCTGTTGGGGTCCTGGGGACTCTGTTTGGGATCCTGGGGGCTCTGTTGGGGTCCTGGGGGCTCTGTTGGGGTCCCGGGGGTTCTGTTGGGCTCCCGGGTGCTCTTTGGAGGTCCCGGGGACTCTGTTGTGGGCTCGGGGGCTCTGTTGGGGTCCTGGGGGCTCCGTGGTGGTTCTGGGGGCTCTGTTGTTTTTTTTGCAGCTTTATTCTTGTCGCGGGGGGTCTGCTGGGGTCCTGGGGGCTCTGCTGGGGTCCTGGGGGCTCTGTTGTGCTCCTGGGGATCTCTGTTGGGGTCATGGGGATCTCTGTTGGGGTCCTGGGGATCTCTGTTGGGGTCCTGGGGGCTCTGTTGGGGTCCTGGGGTTTCTTTTGGGATCCTGGGGTTTCTTTTGGGATCCTGGGGTCTCTGTTGGGGTCCTGGGGGCTCTGTTGGGGTTTTGGGGGCTCTGCTGGGGTCCTGGGGGCTCTGTTGTGCTCCTGGGGATCTCTGTTGGGGTCATGGGGATCTCTGTTGGGGTCCTGGGGATCTCTGTTGGGGTCCTGGGGGCTCTGTTGGGGTCCTGGGGTTTCTTTTGGGATCCTGGGGTTTCTTTTGGTATCCTGGGGTCTCTGTTGGGGTCCCGGGGGCTCTGTTGGGGTCCCGGGGGCTCTGTTGGGGTCCTGGGGGCTGTGTTGGGGTCCTGGGGTCTCCGTTGGGGTCCTGGAGGTCTCTGTTGGGGTCCTGGAGGTCTCTGTTGGGGTCCTGGGGACTCTGTTGCGGTCCTGGGGGCACTGTTGGGGTCCTGGGGGCTCTGTTGGGGTCCTGGGGTCTCTGTTCGAGTCCCGGGGGCTCTGTTGGGGTCCCGGGGGCTCTGTTGTTTTCCCGGGGGCTCTGTTGGGGTCCTGGGGGCTCTGTTGGGGTCCTGGGGGCTCTGTTGGGGTCCTGGGGGTTTAGTTCGGGTCCTGGGGGCTCTGTTGGGGTCCTGGGGGCTCTGTTGGGGTCCTGGGGGCTCTGTTGTTCTCCTGGGGACTCTGTTGGGGTCCCGGAAGCTCTGTCGGGGTCGTGGGGGCTCTGTTGGCGTCCTGGGGGCTCTGTTGGCGTCCTGGGGGCTCTGTTATGGGGGCTCTGTTGGGGTCCTGGGGGCTCTGTTGGGGTCCTGGGGGCTCTGTTGGCGTCCTGAGGGTTTTGTTCGGGTCCTGGGGTCTCTGTTGGGGCCCCGGGGGCTCTGTTGGGGTCCCGGGGGCTCTGTTGGGGTCCCGGGGGTCTCTGTTGGGGTCCTGGGGGCTGTGTTGGTGTCCTGGGGTCTCCGTTGGGGTCCTGGGGGCTCTGTTGTGCTCCTGGAGGTCTCTGTTGGGGTCCTGGAGGTCTCTGTTGGGGTCCTGGGGACTCTGTTGGGGTCCTGGGGGCACTGTTGGGGTCCTGGGGGCACTGTTGGGGTCCTGGGGGCTCTGTTGGGGTCCTGGGGTCTCTGTTCGAGTCCCGGCGTCTCTGTTGGGGTCCCGGGGGCTCTGTTGTTTTCCCGGGGGCTCTGTTGTTTTCCCGGGGGCTCTGTTGTTTTCCCGGGGGCTCTGTTGTTTTCCCGGGGGCTCTGTTGTTTTCCCGGGGGCTCTGTTAGGGTCCTGGGGGCTCTGTTGGGGTCCTGGGGGCTTTTTTGGGGTCCTTGGGGCTCTGTTGGTGTCCCGGGGGCTCTGTTGGTGTCCTGGGGGCTCTGTTTGGGGTCCTGGGGGCTCTGTTGGGGTCCCGGGGACTCTATTGTTGTTTTGGGGGCTCTGTTGGGGTCCCGGGTGCTCTGTTGGTGTCCCGGGTGCTCTTTGGAGGTCCCGGGGGCTCTGTTGGGGTGCTGGGGGCTCTGTTGGGATGCTGGGGGCTCTGTTGGGGTCCTGGGTGTTCTGTTGGGGGTCCTGGGGGCTCCGTGGTTGTCCTGGGGGCTCTGTTGTATTTTTGGCAGCTTTATTGTTGTCGCGGGGACACTGTCGGGTTCCTGGGGGCTCTGTCGGGTTCCTGGGGGCTCTGTCGGATTCCTGGGGGCTCTCGTCGTGTCCTGGGGCCTCTGTTGGGGTCCCGGGGGCTCTGTTGGGGTCCTGGGGACTCTGTTTGGGATCCTGTGGGCTCTGTTGTGGTCCTGGGGGCTCTGTTGGTGTCCCGGGGGTTCTGTTGGGGTCCCGGGTGCTCTTTGGAGGTCCCGGGGACTCTGTTGTGGGCTCGGGGGCTCTGTTGGGGTCCTGGGGGCTCCGTGGTGGTTCTGGGGGCTCTGTTGTTTTTTTGCAGCTTTATTCTTGTCGCGGGGGCTCTGCTGGGGTCCTGGGGGCTCTGCTGGGGTCCTGGGGGCTCTGTTGTGGTCCTGGGGATCTCTGTTGGGGTCATGGGGATCTCTGTTGCGGTCCTGGGGATCTCTGTTGGGGTCCTGGGGGCTCTGTTGGGGTCCTGGGGTTTGTTTTGGGATCCTGGGGTCTCTGTTGGGGTCCTGGGTGCTCTGTTGGGGTTTTGGGGGCCCTGTTGGGGTCCTGGGGGTTTTGTTCGGGACCTGGGATCTCCGTTGGGGTCCTGGGGTCTCCGTTGGGGTCCTGGGGTCTCCGTTGGGGTCCTGGAGGTCTCTGTTGGGGTCCTGGGGAATCTGTTGGGGTCCTGGGGGCACTGTTGGGGTCCTGGGGGCTCTGTTGGGGTCCTGGGGTCTCTGTTCGAGTCCCGGGGGCTCTGTTGGGGTCCCGGGGGCTCTGTTGGGGTCCCGGGGGCTCTGTTGGGGTCCCGGGGGCTCTGTTGTTTTCCCGGGGGCTCTGTTGTTTTCCCGGGGGCTCTGTTGTTTTCCCGGGGGCTCTGTTGGAGTCCTGGGGGCTCTGTTGGGGTCCTGGGGGCTCTGTTGGGGTCCTGGGGGCTCTGTTGTTCTCCTGGGGACTCTGTTGGGGTCCCGGAAGCTCTGTCGGGGTCGTGGGGGCTCTGTTGGCGTCCTGGGGGCTCTGTTGGGGTCCTGGGGGCTCTGTTGGCGTCCTGAGGGTTTTGTTCGGGTCCTGGGGTCTCTGTTGGGGCCCCGGGGGCTCTGTTGGGGTCCTGGGGCCTCTGTTGGTGTCCTGGGGGCTTTTTTGGGTTACTTGGGGCTCTGTTGGTGTTCCGGGAGCTCTGTTGGTGTCCAGGGGGCTCTGTTCGAGTCCCGTGGGCTCTGTTGGGGTCCTGGGGGCTCTGTTGGGGTCCTGGGGGCTCTGTTGGGGTCCTGGGGGCTCTGTTTGGGGTCCTGGGGGCTCTGTTGGGGTCCCGGGGGCTCTGATGGGGCCCCGGGGGCTCTATTGTTGTTTTGGGGGCTCTGTTCGGGTCCTGGGGGCTCTATACGGGTCCTGGGGTCTCTGTTGGGGTCCCGGGGGCTCTGTTGGGGTCCCGGGTGCTCTTTGGAGGTCCCGGGGTCTCTGTTGTGGGCCCGGGGGCTCTGTTGGGGTCTCGGGGGCTCTGTTGGGGTCCCGGGGGCTCTGTTGGGGTCCCGGGGGCTCTGTTGGGGTCCTGGGGGCTCTGTTGGGGTCGTTGGGGTTTTGTTGGGGTCCTGGGGGCTCTGCTGGGGTCCTGGGGGCTCTGCTGGGGTCCTGGGGGCTCTGTCGTGCTCCTGGGGATCTCTGTTGGGGTCCTGGTGATCTCTGTTGTGGTCCTGGGGGCTCTGTTGAGGTCCTGGGGTTTGTTTTGAGGTCCTGGGGGCACTGTTGGGGTCCTGGGGGCACTGTTGGGGTCCTGGGGGCTCTGTTGGGGTCCTGGGGGTTCTGTTCGTGTCCTGGGGTCTCTGTTGTGGTCCCGGGGAATCTGTTGTTGTCCTGGGGGCTCTGTTGTGGTCCTGGGGTCTCTATTGTTGTTTTGGGGGCTCTGTTGGGGTCCCGGGGGCTCTGTTGGGGTCCCGGGTGCTCTTTGGAGGTCCCGGGGTCTCTGTTGTGGGCCCGGGGGCTCTGTTGGGGTACTGTGGGCTCTGTTGGGGTCTCGGGGGTTCTGTTGGGGTCCCGGGGGCTCTGTTGGGGTCCCGGGTTCTCTGTTGGGGTCCTGGGGGCTCTGTTGGGGTCGTTGTGGTTTTGTTGGGGTCCCGGGGGCTCTGTTGGGGTCCCGGGGGCTCTGTTGGGGTCCCGGGGGCTTTGTTGGGGTCCCGGGGGCTCTGTTGGCGTCGTGAGTGCTCTATTGGGGTCCTTAAGTCTCTGTTCCGGTCCTGGGGGCTCTTTTCCTGTCCTGGGGGCTCTGTTGGGGTCCTGGGGGCTCTGTTCGTGTCCTGGGGCTCTGTTCGTGTCCTGGGGGCTCTGTTCGGGTCCTGGGGGCTCTGTTCGGGTCCTGGAGGCTCTGGTGCTGTCCTTGGGGCTCTGTTCATGTCCTGGGGGCTCTGTTGTTTTCCTGGCTGCACTTTTGGGTTCCTGGGTGCTCTGTTGGGTTTCTGGGGGCTCTGTTGGTTTCCTGGGGACTCTGTTGGGGTTCTGGGGTCTCTGTTGGGGTCCTGAAGTCTTTGTTGGGGTCCTGGGAGTTCTGTTCGGGTTCTGGGGGCTCTGTTGGGGTCCTGGGGGCTCTGTTGGGGTCCTGGGAGCTCTGTTGGGGTCCTGGGGTTTGTTTTGGGGTCTTGACGGCTCTGTTGGGGTCCTGGGGCCTCTGTTGGGGTCCTGGGTGTTCTATTCGGGTACTGGAGGCTCTGTTGGGGTCCTGGGGGCTCTGTTGATGTCCTGGGGGCTCTGTTGGTGTCCTGGGAGTTCTGTTGGGGTCCCGGGGGCCCTGTTGGGGTCCCGGGGGCCCTGTTGGGGTCCTGGGGGCTCTGTTGGGGTCCTGGGGGCACTGTTGGGGTCCTGGGAGCTCTTTTGGGGTCCTGGGGGCTCTGTTGGGGTCCCGGGGGCTCTGTTGGGGTCCTGGGGGCTCTGTTGGGGTCCTGGGGGTTTTGTTCGGGTCCTGGGGTCTCTGTTGTTCTCCTGGGGTCTCTGTTGGGGCCCCGGGAGCTCTGTTGTTGACCTGGGGGCTCTGTTGTTGTCCTGGGGGCTCTGTTGTTGTTCTGGGTACTCTGTTGTTGTCCTGGGGGCTCTGGTGGGGTCCCGGGGGCTCTGCTGTTGTCCGGGGGCTCTGTTGTTTTCTTGGGGGCTCTGTTGGGGTCCTGGGGGCTCTGTTAGTGTCCTGGGGGCTCTGTTGGAGTCCTGGGGGTTTTGTTCGGGTCCTGGGGGCTGTGTTGTGGTTCTGGGTGTTTTGTTCGGGTTTTGGGGGCTCTGTTGGGTCCTGGGGGCACTGTTGGGGTCCTGGGGGCACTGTTGGGGTCCTGGGGCTCTGTTGAGGTCCTGGGTGTTCTATTCGTGTCCTGGGGGCCCTGTTGGGGTCCTGGGGGCTCTGTTGGGGTCCTGGGAGCTCTGTTGTTCTCCTGGGGACTCTGTTGGGGTCCTGGAAGCTCTGTTGGGTTCCCGGGGGCACTGTTAGTGTCCCGGGTGTTCTGTTGGCATCCTGGGGGCTCTGTTGGGGTCCTGGGGGCTCTGTTCGGGTCCTGGGGGCTCTGTTCGAGTCCTGGGGGCTCTGTTGGGGTCCTGTGGGCTCTGTTGGGGTCCCGGGGGCTCTGTTCGAGTCCTGGGGGTTTTGTTCGGGTCCTGGGGTCTCTGTTGTTCTCCTGGGGTCTCTGTTGGGGTCCTGGGGGCTCTGTTGGGGTCCTGGGGGCTCTGTTGGGGTCCTGGGTCTCTGTTGTTTTCCTGGGGGCTCTGTTGGTGTCCTGGGGGCTCTGTTGGTGTCCTGGGGGCTCTGTTGGGGTCCTGGGGGCTCTGTTGGGGTCCCGGGGGCTCTGTTCGGGTGCTGGGGGTTTTGTTCGGGTCCTGGGGTCTCTGTTGTTCTCCTGGGGTCTCTGTTGGGGTCCTGGGGGCTCTTTTGGGGTCCTGGGGGCTCTGTTGGGGTCCTGGGTCTCTGTTGTTTTCCTGGGGGCTCTGTTGTTGTCCTGGGGGCTCTGTTGTTGTCCTGGGGGCCTCTGTTGGGGTCCCGGGGGATCTGTTGGGCTCCTGGGGGCTCTGTTTGGGATCCTGGGGGCTCTGTTTGGGATCCTGGGGTCTCTGTTTGGGATCCTGGGGTCTCTGTTTTTCTCCTGGGGGCTCTGTTTGGGTCCTGGGGGCTCTGTTTGGGTCCTGGGGGCTCTGTTTGGTTCCTGGGGTCTCTGTTGTGGTCCTGGGGGTTCTGTTCAAGTCCCGGGAGCTCTGTTCTTGTTCCGGGGGCTCTGTTCTTGTCCCGGGGGCTCTGTTCTTGTCCCGGGGGCTCTGTTGGGGTCCTGGGGGCTCTGTTGGGGTCCTGGTGGTTTTGTTCGAGTCCTGGGGGCTCTGTTGTGCTCCTGGGGGCTCTGTTGTGCTCCTGGAGGCTCTGTTGGGGTCCCGGGGGTTCTGTTGGGGTCCCGGGTGCTCTTTGGAGGTCCCGGGGGCTCTGTTGTGGGCTCGGAGGCTCTGTTGGGGTCCTTGGGGCTCTGTTGGGGTGCTGGGGGCTCTGTTGGGGTGCTGGGGGCTCTGTTGGGGTCCTGGGGGCTCCGTGGTGGTTCTGGGGACTCTGTTGTTTTTTTTGCAGCTTTATTCTTGTCGCGGGGACTCTGCTGGGGTCCTGGGGGCTCTGCTGGGGTCCTGGGGGCTCTGCTGGGGTCCTGGGGGCTCTGCTGGGGTCCTGGGGGCTCTGTTGTGCTCCTGGGGATCTCTGTTGGGGTCCTGGGGATCTCTGTTGGGGTCCTGGGGGCTCTGTTGGGGTCCTGGGGTTTGTTTTGGGATCCTGGGGTCTCTGTTGGGGTCCTGGGGGCTCTGTTGGGGTTTTGGGGGCTCTGTTAGGGTCCTGGGGGTTTTGTTCGGGACCTGGGGTCTCTGTTGGGGTCCCGGGGTCTCTGTTGGGGTCCCGGGGGCTCTGTTGGGGTCCCGGGGGCTCTGTTGGGGTCCCGGGGGTCTCTGTTGGGGTCCTGGGGGCTGTGTTGGTGTCCTGGGGTCTCCGTTGGGGTCCTGGTGGCTCTGTTGTGCTCCTGGAGGTCTCTGTTGGGGTCCTGGAGGTCTCTGTTGGGGTCCTGGAGGTCTCTGTTGGGGTCCTGGGGACTCTGTTGGGGTCCTGGGTGCACTGTTGGGGTCCTGGGGGCACTGTTGGGGTCCTGGGGGCTCTGTTGGTGTCCTGGGGGCTCTGTTGGGGTCCTGGGGTCTCTGTTCGAGTCCCGGCGTCTCTGTTGGGGTCCCGGGGGCTCTGTTGTTTTCCCGGGGGCTCTGTTGTTTTCCCGGGGGCTCTGTTAGGGTCCTGGGGGCTCTGTTGGGGTCCTGGGGGCTTTTTTGGGGTCCTTGGGGCTCTGTTGGTGTCCCGGGGGCTCTGTTGGTGTCCTGGGGGCTCTGTTTGGGGTCCTGGGGGCTCTGTTGGGGTCCCGGGGACTCTATTGTTGTTTTGGGGGCTCTGTTGGGGTCCCGGGTGCTCTGTTGGGGTCCCGGGTGCTCTGTTGGTGTCCCGGGTGCTCTTTGGAGGTCCCAGGGGCTCTGTTGGGGTGCTGGGGGCTCTGTTGGGATGCTGGGGGCTCTGTTGGGGTCCTGGGTGTTCTGTTGGGGTCCTGGGGGCTCCGTGGTTGTCCTGGGGGCTCTGTTGTTTTTTTGGCAGCTTTATTGTTGTCGCGGGGACACTGTCGGGTTCCTGGGGGCTCTGTCGGGTTCCTGGGGGCTCTGTCGGATTCCTGGGGGCTCTCGTCGTGTCCTGGGGCCTCTGTTGGGGTCCCGGGGGCTCTGTTGGGTTCCTGGGGACTCTGTTTGGGATCCTGTGGGCTCTGTTGTGGTCCTGGGGCCTCTGTTGGGGTCCCGGGGGTTCTGTTGGGGTCCCGGGTGCTCTTTGGAGGTCCCGGGGACTCTGTTGTGGGCTCGGGGGCTCTGTTGGGGTCCTGGGGGCTCCGTGGTGGTTCTGGGGGCTCTGTTGTTTTTTTTGCAGCTTTATTCTTGTCGCGGGGGCTCTGCTGGGGTCCTGGGGGCTCTGCTGGGGTCCTGGGGGCTCTGTTGTGGTCCTGGGGATCTCTGTTGGGGTCATGGGGATCTCTGTTGGGGTCCTGGGGATCTCTGTTGGGGTCCTGGGGGCTCTGTTGGGGTCCTGGGGTTTGTTTTGGGATCCTGGGGTCTCTGTTGGGGTCCTGGGGGCTCTGTTCGGGTTTTGGGGGCCCTTTTGGGGTCCTGGGGGTTTTGTTCGGGACCTGGGGTCTCCGTTGGGGTCCTGGGGTCTCCGTTGGGGTCCTGGAGGTCTCCGTTGGGGTCCTGGGGACTCTGTTAGGGTCCTGGGGGCTCTGTTGGGGTCCTGGGGGCTCTGTTGGGGTCCTGGGGTCTCTGTTCGAGTCCCGGGGGCTCTGTTGGGGTCCCGGGGGCTCTGTTGTTGTCCCGGGGGCTCTGTTGTTTTCCCGGGGGCTCTGTTGGAGTCCTGGGGGCTCTGTTGGGGTCCTGGGGGCTCTGTTGGGGTCCTGGGGGCTCTGTTGTTCTCCTGGGGACTCTGTTGGGGTCCCGGAAGCTCTGTCGGGGTCGTGGGGGCTCTGTTGGCGTCCTGGGGGCTCTGTTGGGGTCCTGGGGGCTCTGTTGGCGTCCTGAGGGTTTTGTTCGGGTCCTGGGGTCTCTGTTGGGGCCCCGGGGGCTCTGTTGGGGTCCTGGGGCCTCTGTTGGTGTCCTGGGGGCTTTTTTGGGTTACTTGGGGCTCTGTTGGTGTTCCGGGAGCTCTGTTGGTGTCCAGGGGGCTCTGTTCGAGTCCCCGTGGGCTCTGTTGGGGTCCTGGGGGCTCTGTTTGGGGTCCTGGGGGCTCTGTTTGGGGTCCTGGGGGCTCTGTTGGGGTCCCGGGGGCTCTGATGGGGCCCCGGGGGCTCTATTGTTGTTTTGGGGGCTCTGTTGGGGTCCCGGGGGCTCTGTTGGTGTCCCGGGTGCTCTTTGGAGGTCCCGGGGGCTCTGTTGGGGTGCTGGGGGCTCTGTTGGGGTGCTGGGGGCTCCGTGGTGGTCCTGGGGGCTCTGTTGTTTTTTTGGCAGCTTTATTGTTGTCGCGGGGACACTGTTGGGGTCCTGGGGGCTCTGTCGGGGTCCTGGGGGCTCTGTCGGGTTCCTGGGGGCTCTCGTCGTGTCCTGGGGCCTCTGTTGGGGTCCCGGGGGCTCTGTTGGGGTCCCGGGGGCTCTGTTGGGGTCCCGGGGACTCTGTTTGGGATCCTGGGGGCTCTGTTGGGGTCCTGGGGGCTCTGTTGGGGTCCTGGGGGCTCCGTGGTGGTCCTGGGGGCTCTGTTGGGGTCCTGGGTGTTCTGTTGGTGTCCTGGGGGCTCCGTGGTGGTCCTGGGGGCTCTGTTGTTTTTTTTGCAGCTTTATTGTTGTCGCGGGGACTCTGTCGGGTTCCTGGGGGCTCTGTCGGGTTCCTGGGGGCTCTCGTCGTGTCCTGGGGCCTCTGTTCGGATCTTGGGGGCTCTGCTGGGGTCCTGGGGGCTCTGCTGGGGTTCTGAGGGCTCTGCTGGGGTCCTGGGGGCTCTGTCGTGCTCCTGGGGATCTCTGTTGGGGTCCTGGTGATCTCTGTTGTGGTCCTGGGGGCTCTGTTGGGGTCCTGGGGTTTGTTTTGAGGTCTTGACGGCTCTTTTGGGGTCCTGGGGGCACTGTTGGGGTCCTGGGGGCACTGTTGGGGTCCTGGGGGCTCTGTTGGGGTCCTGGGGGCTCTGTTGGGGTCCTGGGGGTTCTGTTCATGTCCTGGGGTCTCTGTTGTGGTCCCGGGGAATCTGTTGTTGTCCTGGGGGCTCTGTTGTGGTCCTGGGGTCTCTATTGTTGTTTTGGGGGCTCTGTTCGGGTCCTGGGGGCTCTATTCGGGTCCTGGGGTCTCTGTTGGGGTCCCGGGGGCTCTGTTGGGGTCCCGGGTGCTCTTTGGAGGTCCCGGGGTCTCTGTTGTGGGCCCGGGGGCTCTGTTGGGGTCCCGGGGGCTCTGTTGGGGTCCCGGGGGCTCTGTTGGGGTCTCGGGGGCTCTGTTGGGGTCCCGGGGGCTCTGTTGGGGTCCCGGGGGCTCTGTTGGGGTCCTGGGGGCTCTGTTGGGGTCGTTGGGGTTTTGTTGGGGTCCTGGGGGCTCTGCTGGGGTCCTGGGGGCTCTGCTGGGGTCCTGGGGGCTCTGCTGGGGTCCTGGGGGCTCTGTCGTGCTCCTGGGGATCTCTGTTGGGGTCCTGGTGATCTCTGTTGTGGTCCTGGGGGCTCTGTTGAGGTCCTGGGGTTTGTTTTGAGGTCCTGGGGGCACTGTTGGGGTCCTGGGGGCACTGTTGGGGTCCTGGGGGCTCTGTTGGGGTCCTGGGGGTTCTGTTCGTGTCCTGGGGTCTCTGTTGTGGTCCCGGGGAATCTGTTGTTGTCCTGGGGGCTCTGTTGTGGTCCTGGGGTCTCTATTGTTGTTTTGGGGGCTCTGTTGGGGTCCCGGGGGCTCTGTTGGGGTCCCGGGGGCTCTGTTGGGGTCCCGGGTGCTCTTTGGAGGTCCCGGGGTCTCTGTTGTGGGCCCGGGGGCTCTGTTGGGGTACTGTGGGCTCTGTTGGGGTCTCGGGGGTTCTGTTGGGGTCCCGGGGGCTCTGTTGGGGTCCCGGGTTCTCTGTTGGGGTCCTGGGGGCTCTGTTGGGGTCGTTGTGGTTTTGTTGGGGTCCCGGGGGCTCTGTTGGGGTCCCGGGGGCTCTGTTGGGGTCCCGGGGGCTTTGTTGGGGTCCCGGGGGCTCTGTTGGCGTCGTGAGTGCTCTATTGGGGTCCTTAAGTCTCTGTTCCGGTCCTGGGGGCTCTTTTCCGGTCCTGGGGGCTCTTTTCCGGTCCTGGGGGCTCTGTTGGGGTCCTGGGGGCTCTGTTGGGGTCCTGGGGGCTCTGTTCGTGTCCTGGGGGCTCTGTTCGGGTCCTGGGGGCTCTGTTCGGGTCCTGGAGGCTCTGGTGCTGTCCTTGGGGCTCTGTTCATGTCCTGGGGGCTCTGTTGTTTTCCTGGCTGCACTTTTGGGTTCCTGGGTGCTCTGTTGGGTTTCTGGGGGCTCTGTTGGTTTCCTGGGGACTCTGTTGGGGTTCTGGGGTCTCTGTTGGGGTCCTGAAGTCTTTGTTGGGGTCCTGGGAGTTCTGTTCGGGTTCTGGGGGCTCTGTTCAAATCCTGGGGGCTCTGTTCAAATCCTGGGGGCTCTGTTGGGGTCCTGGGGGCTCTGTTGGGTTCCTGGGAGCTCTGTTGGGGTCCTGGGGGCTCTGTTGGGGTCCTGGGGTTTGTTTTGGGGTCTTGACGGCTCTGTTGGGGTCCTGGGGCCTCTGTTGGGGTCCTGGGTGTTCTATTCGGGTACTGGAGGCTCTGTTGGGGTCCTGGGGGCTCTGTTGATGTCCTGGGGGCTCTGTTGGGGTCCTGTGGGCTCTGTTGGGGTCCCGGGGGCTCTGTTCGAGTGCTGGGGGTTTTGTTCGGGTCCTGGGGTCTCTGTTGTTCTCCTGGGGTCTCTGTTGGGGTCCTGGGGGCTCTGTTGGGGTCCTGGGGGCTCTGTTGGGGTCCTGGGTCTCTGTTGTTTTCCTGGGGGCTCTGTTGTTGTCCTGGGGGCCTCTGTTGGGGTCCCGGGGGATCTGTTGGGCTCCTGGGGGCTCTGTTTGGGATCCTGGGGGCTCTGTTTGGGATCCTGGGGGCTCTGTTTGGGATCCTGGGGTCTCTGTTTTTCTCCTGGGGGCTCTGTTTGGGTCCTGGGGGCTCTGTTCGGGTCCTGGGGGCTGTGTTGTGGTTCTGGGTGTTTTGTTCGGGTTTTGGGGGCTCTGTTGGGTTCCTGGGGACACTGTTGGGGTCCTGGGGGCACTGTTGGGGTCCTGGGGCTCTGTTGAGGTCCTGGTGTTCTATTCGTGTCCTGGGGGCCCTGTTGGGGTCCTGGGGGCTCTGTTGGGGTCCTGGGAGCTCTGTTGTTCTCCTGGGGACTCTGTTGGGGTCCTGGAAGCTCTGTTGGGTTCCCGGGGGCACTGTTAGTGTCCCGGGTGTTCTGTTGGCATCCTGGGGGCTCTGTTGGGGTCCTGGGGGCTCTGTTGGGGTCCTGGGGACTCTGTTCGGGTCCTGGGGGCTCTGTTCGAGTCCTGGGGGCTCTGTTCGAGTCCTGGGGGCTCTGTTGGGGTCCCGGGGGCTCTGTTCGAGTCCTGGGGGTTTTGTTCGGGTCCTGGGGTCTCTGTTGTTCTCCTGGGGTCTCTGTTGGGGTCCTGGGGGCTCTGTTGGGGTCCTGGGGGCTCTGTTGCGGTCCTGGGTCTCTGTTGTTTTCCTGGGGGCTCTGTTGGGTTCCTGGGGGCTCTGTTGGGGTCCTGGGGGCTCTGTTCGAGTCCTGGGGGCTCTGTTGGTGTCCTGGGGGCTCTGTTGGGGTCCTGTGGGCTCTGTTGGGGTCCCGGGGACTCTGTTCGAGTGCTGGGGGTTTTGTTCGGGTCCTGGGGTCTCTGTTGTTCTCCTGGGGTCTCTGTTGGGGTCCTGGGGGCTCTGTTGGGGTCCTGGGGGCTCTGTTGGGGTCCTGGGTCTCTGTTGTTTTCCTGGGGGCTCTGTTGTTGTCCTGGGGGCTCTGTTGTTGTCCTGGGGGCCTCTGTTGGGGTCCCGGGGGATCTGTTGGGCTCCTGGGGGCTCTGTTTGGGATCCTGGGGGCTCTGTTTGGGATCCTGGGGGCTCTGTTTGGGATCCTGGGGTCTCTGTTTTTCTCCTGGGGGCTCTGTTTGGGTCCTGGGGGCTCTGTTTGGGTCCTGGGGGCTCTGTTTGGTTCCTGGGGTCTCTGTTGTGGTCCTGGGGGTTCTGTTCAAGTCCCGGGAGCTCTGTTCTTGTCCCGGGGGCTCTGTTCTTGTCCCGGGGGCTCTGTTGGGGTCCTGGGGGCTCTGTTGTGGTCCTGGGGTCTCTATTGTTGTTTTGGGGGCTCTGTTGGGGTCCCGGGGGCTCTGTTGGGGTCCCGGGGGCTCTGTTGGGGTCCCGGGTGCTCTTTGGAGGTCCCGGGGTCTCTGTTGTGGGCCCGGGGGCTCTGTTGGGGTACTGTGGGCTCTGTTGGGGTCTCGGGGGTTCTGTTGGGGTCCCGGGGGCTCTGTTGGGGTCCCGGGTTCTCTGTTGGGGTCCTGGGGGCTCTGTTGGGGTCGTTGTGGTTTTGTTGGGGTCCCGGGGGCTCTGTTGGGGTCCCGGGGGCTCTGTTGGGGTCCCGGGGGCTTTGTTGGGGTCCCGGGGGCTCTGTTGGCGTCGTGAGTGCTCTATTGGGGTCCTTAAGTCTCTGTTCCGGTCCTGGGGGCTCTTTTCCGGTCCTGGGGGCTCTTTTCCGGTCCTGGGGGCTCTGTTGGGGTCCTGGGGGCTCTGTTGGGGTCCTGGGGGCTCTGTTCGTGTCCTGGGGGCTCTGTTCGGGTCCTGGGGGCTCTGTTCGGGTCCTGGAGGCTCTGGTGCTGTCCTTGGGGCTCTGTTCATGTCCTGGGGGCTCTGTTGTTTTCCTGGCTGCACTTTTGGGTTCCTGGGTGCTCTGTTGGGTTTCTGGGGGCTCTGTTGGTTTCCTGGGGACTCTGTTGGGGTTCTGGGGTCTCTGTTGGGGTCCTGAAGTCTTTGTTGGGGTCCTGGGAGTTCTGTTCGGGTTCTGGGGGCTCTGTTCAAATCCTGGGGGCTCTGTTCAAATCCTGGGGGCTCTGTTGGGGTCCTGGGGGCTCTGTTGGGTTCCTGGGAGCTCTGTTGGGGTCCTGGGGGCTCTGTTGGGGTCCTGGGGTTTGTTTTGGGGTCTTGACGGCTCTGTTGGGGTCCTGGGGCCTCTGTTGGGGTCCTGGGTGTTCTATTCGGGTACTGGAGGCTCTGTTGGGGGTCCTGGGGGCTCTGTTGATGTCCTGGGGGCTCTGTTGGGGTCCTGTGGGCTCTGTTGGGGTCCCGGGGGCTCTGTTCGAGTGCTGGGGGTTTTGTTCGGGTCCTGGGGTCTCTGTTGTTCTCCTGGGGTCTCTGTTGGGGTCCTGGGGGCTCTGTTGGGGTCCTGGGGGCTCTGTTGGGGTCCTGGGTCTCTGTTGTTTTCCTGGGGGCTCTGTTGTTGTCCTGGGGGCCTCTGTTGGGGTCCCGGGGGATCTGTTGGGCTCCTGGGGGCTCTGTTTGGGATCCTGGGGGGCTCTGTTTGGGATCCTGGGGGCTCTGTTTGGGATCCTGGGGTCTCTGTTACTCCTGGGGGCTCTGTTTGGGTCCTGGGGGCTCTGTTCGGGTCCTGGGGGCTGTGTTGTGGTTCTGGGTGTTTTGTTCGGGTTTTGGGGGCTCTGTTGGGTTCCTGGGGACACTGTTGGGGTCCTGGGGGCACTGTTGGGGTCCTGGGGCTCTGTTGAGGTCCTGGGTGTTCTATTCGTGTCCTGGGGGCCCTGTTGGGGTCCTGGGGGCTCTGTTGGGGTCCTGGGAGCTCTGTTGTTCTCCTGGGGACTCTGTTGGGGTCCTGGAAGCTCTGTTGGGTTCCCGGGGGCACTGTTAGTGTCCCGGGTGTTCTGTTGGCATCCTGGGGGCTCTGTTGGGGTCCTGGGGGCTCTGTTGGGGTCCTGGGGGCTCTGTTCGGGTCCTGGGGGCTCTGTTCGAGTCCTGGGGGCTCTGTTCGAGTCCTGGGGGCTCTGTTGGGGTCCCGGGGGCTCTGTTCGAGTCCTGGGGGTTTTGTTCGGGTCCTGGGGTCTCTGTTGTTCTCCTGGGGTCTCTGTTGGGGTCCTGGGGGCTCTGTTGGGGTCCTGGGGGCTCTGTTGGGGTCCTGGGTCTCTGTTGTTTTCCTGGGGGCTCTGTTGGGTTCCTGGGGGCTCTGTTGGGGTCCTGGGGGCTCTGTTCGAGTCCTGGGGGCTCTGTTGGTGTCCTGGGGGCTCTGTTGGGGATCCTGGGGGCTCTGTTTGGGATCCTGGGGTCTCTGTTTTTCTCCTGGGGGCTCTGTTTGGGTCCTGGGGGCTCTGTTTGGGTCCTGGGGGCTCTGTTTGGTTCCTGGGGTCTCTGTTGTGGTCCTGGGGGTTCTGTTCTTGTCCCGGGAGCTCTGTTCTTGTCCCGGGGGCTCTGTTCTTGTCCCGGGGGCTCTGTTGGGGTCCTGGGGGCTCTGTTGGGGTCCTGGTGGTTTTGTTCGAGTCCTGGGGGCTCTGTTGTGCTCCTGGAGGCTCTGTTGGGGTCCGGGGGTCTCTGTTGGGGTCCGGGGGTCTCTGTTGGGGTCCTGGGGGCTCTGTTGGGGTCCTGGGGGCTCTGTTGGGGTCCTGGGGGCTCTGTTGTTGTTCTGGGTACTCTGTTGTTGTCCTGGGGGCTCTGGTGGGGTCCCCGGGGGCTCTGCTGTTGTCCCGGGGGCTCTGTTGTTTTCTTGGGGGCTCTGTTGGGGTCCTGGGGGCTCTGTTAGAGTCCTGGGGGCTCTGTTGGGGTCCTGGGGGTTTTGTTCGGGTCCTGGGGGCTGTGTTGTGGTTCTGGGGGTTTTGTTCGGGTTTTGGGGGCTCTGTTGGGGTCTTGACGGCTCTGTTGGGGTCCTGGGGGCACTGTTGGGGTCCTGGGGGCACTGTTGGGGTCCTGGGGCTCTGTTGAGGTCCTGGGTGTTCTAATCGGGTCCTGGGGGCTCTGTTGGGGTCCTGGGGGCTCTGTTGGGGTCCTGGGAGCTCTGTTGTTCTCCTGGGGACTCTGTTGGGGTCCTGGAAGCTCTGTTGGGGTCCCGGGGACACTGTTAGTGTCCCGGGTGTTCTGTTGGCATCCTGGGGGCTCTGTTGGTGTCCTGGGGGCTCTGTTGGTGTCCTGGGGGCTCTGTTGGTGTCCTGGGGGCTCTGTTGGTGTCCTGGGGGCTCTGTTGGGTCCTGTGGGCTCTGTTGGGGTCCCGGGGGCTCTGTTGGGGTCCTGGGGTGTTTGTTCGAGTCCTGGGGTCTCTGTTGGGGTCCTGGGGGCTCTGTTGGGGTCCTGGGGGCTCTGTTGGGGTCCTGGGGGCTCTGTTGGTTTCCTGGGGGCTCTGTTGGGGTCCTGGGGGCTCCGTGGTGGTCCTGGGGGCTCTGTTGGGGTCCTGGGTGTTCTGTTGGTGTCCTGGGGGCTCCGTGGTGGTCCTGGGGGCTCTGTTGTTTTTTTTTGCAGCTTTATTGTTGTCGCGGGGACTCTGTCGGGTTCCTGGGGGCTCTGTCGGGTTCCTGGGGGCTCTGTCGGGTTCCTGGGGGCTCTGTCGGGTTCCTGGGGCTCTCGTCGTGTCCTGGGGCCTCTGTTCGGATCTTGGGGGCTCTGCTGGGGTCCTGGGGGCTCTGCTGGGGTCCTGGGGGCTCTGTCGTGCTCCTGGGGATCTCTGTTGGGGTCCTGGTGATCTCTGTTGTGGTCCTGGGGGCTCTGTTGGGGTCCTGGGGTTTGTTTTGAGGTCTTGACGGCTCTGTTGGGGTCCTGGGGGCACTGTTGGGGTCCTGGGGGCACTGTTGGGGTCCTGGGGGCACTGTTGGGGTCCTGGGGGTTCTGTTCATGTCCTGGGGTCTCTGTTGTGGTCCCGGGGAATCTGTTGTTGTCCTGGGGGCTCTGTTGTGGTCCTGGGGTCTCTATTGTTGTTTTGGGGGCTCTGTTGGGGTCCTGGGGGCTCTATTCGGGTCCCGGGGTCTCTGTTGGGGTCCCGGGGGCTCTGTTGGGGTCCCGGGTGCTCTTTGGAGGTCCCGGGGTCTCTGTTGGGGTCCCGGGGGCTCTGTTGGGGTCCCGGGGGCTCTGTTGGGGTCCTGGGGGCTCTGTTGGGGTCGTTGGGGTTTTGTTGGGGTCCTGGGGGCTCTGCTGGGGTCCTGGGGGCTCTGCTGGGGTCCTGGGGGCTCTGTCGTGCTCCTGGGGATCTCTGTTGGGTTCCTGGTGATCTCTGTTGTGGTCCTGGGGGCTCTGTTGAGGTCCTGGGGTTTGTTTTGAGGTCCTGGGGGCACTGTTGGGGTCCTGGGGGCACTGTTGGGGTCCTGGGGGCTCTGTTGGGGTCCTGGGGGTTCTGTTCGTGTCCTGGGGTCTCTGTTGTGGTCCCGGGGAATCTGTTGTTGTCCTGGGGGCTCTGTTGTGGTCCTGGGGTCTCTATTGTTGTTTTGGGGGCTCTGTTGGGGTCCTGGGGGCTCTATTCGGGTCCCGGGGGCTCTGTTGGGGTCCCGGGGGCTCTGTTGGGGTCCCGGGGGCTCTGTTGGGGTCCCGGGTGCTCTTTGGAGGTCCCGGGGTCTCTGTTGTGGGCCCGGGGGCTCTGTTGGGGTACTGTGGGCTCTGTTGGGGTCTCGGGGGTTCTGCTGGGGTCCCGGGGGCTCTGTTGGGGTCCCGGGTTCTCTGTTGGGGTCCTGGGGGCTCTGTTGGGGTCGTTGTGGTTTTGTTGGGGTCCCGGGGGCTCTGTTGGGGTCCCGGGGGCTCTGTTGGGGTCCCGGGGGCTCTGTTGGCGTCGTGAGTGCTCTATTGGGGTCCTTAAGTCTCTGTTCCAGTCCTGGGGGCTCTTTTCCAGTCCTGGGGGCTCTGTTGGGGTCCTGGGGGCTCTGTTGGGGTCCTGGGGGCTCTGTTGGGGTCCTGGGGGCTCTGTTCGGGTCCTGGAGGCTCTGGTGCTGTCCTTGGGGCTCTGTTCATGTCCTGGGGGCTCTGTTGTTTTCCTGGCTGCACTTTTGGGTTCCTGGGTGCTCTGTTGGGTTTCTGGGGGCTCTGTTGGTTTCCTGGGGACTCTGTTGGGGTTCTGGGGTCTCTGTTGGGGTCCTGAAGTCTTTGTTGGGGTCCTGGGAGTTCTGTTCGGGTTCTGGGGGGTCTGTTGGGGTCCTGGGGGCTCTGTTCAAATCCTGGGGGCTCTGTTGGGGTCCTGGGGGCTCTGTTGGGGTCCTGGGAGCTCTGTTGGGGTCCTGGGGGCTCTGTTGGGGTCCTGGGGTTTGTTTTGGGGTCTTGACGGCTCTGTTGGGGTCCTGGGGCCTCTGTTGGGGTCCTGGGTGTTCTATTCGGGTACTGGAGGCTCTGTTGGGGTCCTGGGGGCTCTGTTGATGTCCTGGGGGCTCTGTTGGTGTCCTGGGAGTTCTGTTGGGGTCCCGGGGGCTCTGTTGGGGTCCCGGGGGCCCTGTTGGGGTCCTGGGGGCTCTGTTGGGGTCCTGGGGGCACTGTTGGGGTCCTGGGGGCACTGTTGGGGTCCTGGGAGCTCTTTTGGGGTCCTGGGGGCTCTATTGGAGTCCTGGGGGCTCTGTTGGGGTCCTGGGGGCTCTGTTGGGGTCCTGGGGGCTCTGTTGGGGTCCTGGGGGTTTTGTTCGGGTCCTGGGGTCTCTGTTGTTTTCCTGGGGTCTCTGTTGGGGCCCCGGGAGCTCTGTTGTTGACCTGGGGGCTCTGTTGTTGTCCTGGGGGCTCTGTTGTTGTTCTGGGTACTCTGTTGTTGTCCTGGGGCCTCTAGTGGGGTCCCGGGGGCTCTGCTGTTGTCCCGGGGGCTCTGTTGTTTTCTTGGGGGCTCTGTTGGGGTCCTGGGGGCTCTGTTAGTGTCCTGGGGGCTCTGTTGGAGTCCTGGGGGTTTTGTTCGGGTCCTGGGGGCTGTGTTGTGGTTCTGGGTGTTTTGTTCGGGTTTTGGGGGCTCTGTTGGGGTCCTGGGGGCACTGTTGGGGTCCTGGGGGCACTGTTGGGGTCCTGGGGCTCTGTTGAGGTCCTGGGTGTTCTATTCGGGTCCTGGGGGCCCTGTTGGGGTCCTGGGGGCTCTGTTGGGGTCCTGGGAGCTCTGTTGTTCTCCTGGGGACTCTGTTGGGGTCCTGGAAGCTCTGTTGGGTTCCCGGGGGCACTGTTAGTGTCCCGGGTGTTCTGTTGGCATCCTGGGGGCTCTGTTGGGGTCCTGGGGGCTCTGTTGGGGTCCTGGGGGCTCTGTTCGAGTCCTGGGGGCTCTGTTGGTGTCCTGGGGGCTCTGTTGGGGTCCTGTGGGCTCTGTTGGGGTCCCGGGGGCTCTGTTCGAGTCCTGGGGGCTCTGTTGGTGTCCTGGGGGCTCTGTTGGGGTCCTGTGGGCTCTGTTGGGGTCCCGGGGGCTCTGTTCGAGTCCTGGGGGTTTTGTTCGGGTCCTGGGGTCTCTGTTGTTCTCCTGGGGTCTCTGTTGGGGTCCTGGGGGCTCTGTTGGGGTCCTGGGGGCTCTGTTGGGGTCCTGTGTCTCTGTTGTTTTCCTGGGGGCTCTGTTCGGGTCCTGGGGGCTCTGTTCGAGTCCTGGGGGCTCTGTTCGAGTCCTGGGGGCTCTGTTGGTGTCCTGGGGGCTCTGTTGGGGTCCTGTGGGCTCTGTTGGGGTCCCGGGGGCTCTGTTGTTCTCCTGGGGTCTCTGTTGTTCTCCTGGGGGCTCTGTTGGGGTCCTGGGGGCTCTGTTGGGGTCCTGGGGGCTCTGTTGGGGTCCTGGGGGCTCTGTTGGGGTCCTGGGGGCTCTGTTGGGGTCCTGGGTCTCTGTTGTTTTCCTGGGGGCCTCTGTTGGGGTCCCGGGGGATCTGTTGGGCTCCTGGGGGCTCTGTTTGGGATCCTGGGGGCTCTGTTTGGGATCCTGGGGGCTCTGTTGGGGTCCCGGGGGTCTCTGTTGGGCTCCTGGGGGCTGTGTTGGTGTCCTGGGGTTTGTTTTGGGATCCTGGGGTCTCTGTTGGGGTCCTGGGGGCTCTGTTGGGGTTTTGGGGGCTCTGTTGGGGTCCTGGGGGTTTTGTTCGGGACCTGGGGTCTCTGTTGGGGTCCCGGGGGCTCTGTTGGGGTCCCGGGGGCTCTGTTGGGGTCCCGGGGGTCTCTGTTGGGCTCCTGGGGGCTGTGTTGGTGTCCTGGGGTCTCCGTTGGGGTCCTGGGGGCTCTGTTGTGCTCCTGGAGGTCTCTGTTGGGGTCCTGGAGGTCTCTGTTGGGGTCCTGGAGGTCTCTGTTGGGGTCCTGGAGGTCTCTGTTGGGGTCCTGGGGGCTCTGTTGGTGTCCTGGGGGCTCTGTTGGGGTCCTGGGGTCTCTGTTGGGGTCCCGGCGTCTCTGTTGGGGTCCCGGCGTCTCTGTTGGTGTCCCGGGGTCTCTGTTGGGGTCCCGGGGGCTCTGTTGTTTTCCCGGGGGCTCTGTTAGGGTCCTGGGGGCTCTGTTAGGGTCCTGGGGGCTCTGTTGGGGTCCTGGGGGCTCTGTTGGGGTCCTGGGGGTTTTGTTCGGGTCCTGGGGGCTCTGTTGTGGTTCTGGGGGCTCTGTTGGGGTCCTGGGGGCTCTGTTGGGGTCCTGGGAGCTCTGTTGTTCTCCTGGGGACTCTGTTGGGGTCCTGGAAGCTCTGTTGGGGTCCTGGGGGCTCTGTTGGGGTCCTGGGGGCTCTGTTGGGGTCCTGGGGGCTCTGTTGGCGTCCCGAGGGTTTTGTTCGGGTCCTGGGGCCTCTGTTGGGGTCCTGGGGCCTCTGTTGGGGTCCTGGGGGCTTTTTTGGGGTCCTTGGGGCTCTGTTGGTGTCCCGGGGGCTCTGTTGGTGTCCTGGGGGCTCTGTTTGGGATCCTGGGGGCTCTGTTTGGGATCCTGGGGTCTCTGTTTTTCTCCTGGGGGCTCTGTTTGGGTCCTGGGGGCTCTGTTCGGGTCCTGGGGGCTGTGTTGTGGTTCTGGGTGTTTTGTTCGGGTTTTGGGGGCTCTGTTGGGTTCCTGGGGGCACTGTTGGGGTCCTGGGGGCACTGTTGGGGTCCTGGGGCTCTGTTGAGGTCCTGGGTGTTCTATTCGTGTCCTGGGGGCCCTGTTGGGGTCCTGGGGGCTCTGTTGGGGTCCTGGGAGCTCTGTTGTTCTCCTGGGGACTCTGTTGGGGTCCTGGAAGCTCTGTTGGGTTCCCGGGGGCACTGTTAGTGTCCCGGGTGTTCTGTTGGCATCCTGGGGGCTCTGTTGGGGTCCTGGGGGCTCTGTTCGGGTCCTGGGGGCTCTGTTCGAGTCCTGGGGGCTCTGTTCGAGTCCTGGGGGCTCTGTTGGGGTCCCGGGGGCTCTGTTCGAGTCCTGGGGGTTTTGTTCGGGTCCTGGGGTCTCTGTTGTTCTCCTGGGGTCTCTGTTGGGGTCCTGGGGGCTCTGTTGGGGTCCTGGGGGCTCTGTTGGGGTCCTGGGTCTCTGTTGTTTTCCTGGGGGCTCTGTTGGGGTCCTGGGGGCTCTGTTGGGGTCCTGGGGGCTCTGTTGGTGTCCTGGGGGCTCTGTTGGGGTCCTGTGGGCTCTGTTGGGGTCCCGGGGGCTCTGTTCGAGTGCTGGGGGTTTTGTTCGGGTCCTGGGGTCTCTGTTGTTCTCCTGGGGTCTCTGTTGGGGTCCTGGGGGCTCTGTTGGTGTCCTGGGGGCTCTGTTGGGGTCCTGGGTCTCTGTTGTTTTCCTGGGGGCTCTGTTGTTGTCCTGGGGGCCTCTGTTGGGGTCCCGGGGGATCTGTTGGGCTCCTGGGGGCTCTGTTTGGGATCCTGGGGGCTCTGTTTGGGATCCTGGGGGCTCTGTTTGGGATCCTGGGGGCTCTGTTTGGGATCCTGGGGGCTCTGTTTGGGATCCTGGGGTCTCTGTTTTTCTCCTGGGGGCTCTGTTTGGGTCCTGGGGGCTCTGTTTGGGTCCTGGGGGCTCTGTTTGGTTCCTGGGGTCTCTGTTGTGGTCCTGGGGGTTCTGTTCAAGTCCCGGGAGCTCTGTTCTTGTCCCGGGGGCTCTGTTCTTGTCCCGGGGGCTCTGTTGGGGTCCTGGGGGCTCTGTTGGGGTCCTGGTGGTTTTGTTCGAGTCCTGGGGGCTCTGTTGTGGTCCTGGGGGCTCTGTTGTGCTCCTGGAGGCTCTGTTGGGGTCCGGGGGTCTCTGTTGGGGTCCTGGGGGCTCTGTTGGGGTCCTGGGGGCTCTGTTGGGGTCCTGGGGGCTCTGTTGTTGTCCTGGGGGCTCTGTTGTTGTTCTGGGTACTCTGTTGTTGTCCTGGGGGCTCTGGTGGGGTCCCCGGGGGCTCTGCTGTTGTCCCGGGGGCTCTGTTGTTTTCTTGGGGGCTCTGTTGGGGTCCTGGGGGCTCTGTTAGAGTCCTGGGGGCTCTGTTGGGGTCCTGGGGGTTTTGTTCGGGTCCTGGGGGCTGTGTTGTGGTTCTGGGGGTTTTGTTCGGGTTTTGGGGGCTCTGTTGGGGTCTTGACGGCTCTGTTGGGGTCCTGGGGGCACTGTTGGGGTCCTGGGGGCACTGTTGGGGTCCTGGGGCTCTGTTGAGGTCCTGGGTGTTCTATTCGGGTCCTGGGGGCTCTGTTGGGGTCCTGGGGGCTCTGTTGGGGTCCTGGGAGCTCTGTTGGGGTCCTGGGGGCTCTGTTGGGGTCCTGGAAGCTCTGTTGGGGTCCCGGGGGCACTGTTACTGTCCCGGGTGTTCTGTTGGCATCCTGGGGGCTCTGTTGGTGTCCTGGGGGCTCTGTTGGTGTCCTGGGGGCTCTGTTGGGTCCTGTGGGCTCTGTTGGGGTCCCGGGGGCTCTGTTGGGGTCCTGGGGTGTTTGTTCGAGTCCTGGGGTCTCTGTTGGGGTCCTGGGGTCTCTGTTGGGGTCCTGGGGGCTCTGTTGGTGTCCTGGGGGCTCTGTTGGTTTCCTGGGGGCTCTGTTGGGGTCCTGGGGGCTCCGTGGTGGTCCTGGGGGCTCTGTTGTTTTTTTTGCAGCTTTATTGTTGTCGCGGGGACTCTGTCGGGTTCCTGGGGGCTCTGTCGGGTTCCTGGGGGCTCTGTCGGGTTCCTGGGGGCTCTCGTCGTGTCCTGGGGCCTCTGTTCGGATCTTGGGGGCTCTGCTGGGGTCCTGGGGGCTCTGCTGGGGTCCTGGGGGCTCTGTCGTGCTCCTGGGGATCTCTGTTGGGGTCCTGGTGATCTCTGTTGTGGTCCTGGGGGCTCTGTTGGGGTCCTGGGGTTTGTTTTGAGGTCTTGACGGCTCTGTTGGGGTCCTGGGGGCACTGTTGGGGTCCTGGGGGCACTGTTGGGGTCCTGGGGGCACTGTTGGGGTCCTGGGGGCTCTGTTGGGGTCCTGGGGGTTCTGTTCATGTCCTGGGGTCTCTGTTGTGGTCCCGGGGAATCTGTTGTTGTCCTGGGGGCTCTGTTGTGGTCCTGGGGTCTCTATTGTTGTTTTGGGGGCTCTGTTCGGGTCCTGGGGGCTCTATTCGGGTCCCGGGGTCTCTGTTGGGGTCCCGGGGGCTCTGTTGGGGTCCCGGGTGCTCTTTGGAGGTCCCGGGGTCTCTGTTGGGGTCCCGGGGGCTCTGTTGGGGTCCCGGGGGCTCTGTTGGGGTCCTGGGGGCTCTGTTGGGGTCGTTGGGGTTTTGTTGGGGTCCTGGGGGCTCTGCTGGGGTCCTGGGGGCTCTGCTGGGGTCCTGGGGGCTCTGTCGTGCTCCTGGGGATCTCTGTTGGCTTCCTGGTGATCTCTGTTGTGGTCCTGGGGGCTCTGTTGAGGTCCTGGGGTTTGTTTTGGGGTCCTGGGGGCACTGTTGGGGTCCTGGGGGCTCTGTTGGGGTCCTGGGGGTTCTGTTCGTGTCCTGGGGTCTCTGTTGTGGTCCCGGGGAATCTGTTGTTGTCCTGGGGGCTCTGTTGTGGTCCTGGGGTCTCTATTGTTGTTTTGGGGGCTCTGTTGGGGTCCCGGGGGCTCTGTTGGGGTCCCGGGGGCTCTGTTGGGGTCCCGGGGGCTCTGTTGGGGTCCCGGGGGCTCTTTGGAGGTCCCGGGGTCTCTGTTGTGGGCCCGGGGGCTCTGTTGGGGTACTGTGGGCTCTGTTGGGGTCTCGGGGGTTCTGCTGGGGTCCCGGGGGCTCTGTTGGGGTCCCGGGTTCTCTGTTGGGGTCCTGGGGGCTCTGTTGGGGTCGTTGTGGTTTTGTTGGGGTCCCGGGGGCTCTGTTGGGGTCCCGGGGGCTCTGTTGGGGTCCCGGGGGCTCTGTTGGCGTCGTGAGTGCTCTATTGGTGTCCTTAAGTCTCTGTTCCGGTCCTGGGGGCTCTTTTCAGTCCTGGGGGCTCTGTTGGGGTCCTGGGGGCTCTGTTGGGGTCCTGGGGGCTCTGTTCGGGTCCTGGAGGCTCTGGTGCTGTCCTTGGGGCTCTGTTCATGTCCTGGGGGCTCTGTTGTTTTCCTGGCTGCACTTTTGGGTTCCTGGGTGCTCTGTTGGGTTTCTGGGGGCTCTGTTGGTTTCCTGGGGACTCTGTTGGGGTTCTGGGGTCTCTGTTGGGGTCCTGAAGTCTTTGTTGGGGTCCTGGGAGTTCTGTTCGGGTTCTGGGGGGTCTGTTGGGGTCCTGGGGCTCTGTTCAAATCCTGGGGGCTCTGTTGGGGTCCTGGGAGCTCTGTTGGGGTCCTGGGGGCTCTGTTGGGGTCCTGGGGATTTTGGGGTCTTGACGGCTCTGTTGGGGTCCTGGGGCCTCTGTTGGGGTCCTGGGTGTTCTATTCGGGTACTGGAGGCTCTGTTGGGGTCCTGGGGGCTCTGTTGGGGTCCTGGGAGCTCTGTTGTTCTCCTGGGGACTCTGTTGGGGTCCTGGAAGCTCTGTTGGGTTCCCGGGGGCACTGTTAGTGTCCCGGGTGTTCTGTTGGCATCCTGGGGGCTCTGTTGGGGTCCTGGGGGCTCTGTTGGGGTCCTGGGGGCTCTGTTCGAGTCCTGGGGGCTCTGTTGGTGTCCTGGTGGCTCTGTTGGGGTCCTGTGGGCTCTGTTGGGGTCCCGGGGGCTCTGTTCGAGTCCTGGGGGTTTTGTTCGGGTCCTGGGGTCTCTGTTGTTCTCCTGGGGTCTCTGTTGGGGTCCTGGGGGCTCTGTTGGGGTCCTGGGGGCTCTGTTGGGGTCCTGGGTCTCTGTTGTTTTCCTGGGGGCTCTGTTGGGTTCCTGGGGGCTCTGTTCGGGTCCTGGGGGCTCTGTTCGAGTCCTGGGGGCTCTGTTCGAGTCCTGGGGGCTCTGTTGGTGTCCTGGGGGCTCTGTTGGTGTCCTGGGGGCTCTGTTGGTGTCCTGGGGGCTCTGTTGGGGTCCCGGGGGCTCTGTTGGGGTCCCGGGGGCTCTGTTCGGGTCCTGGGGTCTCTGTTGTTCTCCTGGGGTCTCTGTTGGGGTCCTGGGGGCTCTGTTGGGGTCCTGGGGGCTCTGTTGGGGTCCTGGGGGCTCTGTTGGGGTCCTGGGTCTCTGTTGTTTTCCTGGGGGCTCTGTTGGGGTCCTGGGGGCCTCTGTTGGGGTCCCGGGGGATCTGTTGGGCTCCTGGGGGCTCTGTTTGGGATCCTGGGGGCTCTGTTTGGGATCCTGGGGGCTCTGTTGGGGTCCCGGGGGTCTCTGTTGGGCTCCTGGGGGCTGTGTTGGTGTCCTGGGGTTTGTTTTGGGATCCTGGGGTCTCTGTTGGGGTCCCGGGGGCTCTGTTGGGGTCCCGGGGGTCTCTGTTGGGCTCCTGGGGGCTGTGTTGGTGTCCTGGGGTCTCCGTTGTGGTCCTGGGGGCTCTGTTGTGCTCCTGGAGGTCTCTGTTGGGGTCCTGGAGGTCTCTGTTGGGGTCCTGGGGGCTCTGTTGGTGTCCTGGGGGCTCTGTTGGGGTCCTGGGGTCTCTGTTGGGGTCCCGGCGTCTCTGTTGGGGTCCCGGCGTCTCTGTTGGTGTCCCGGGGTCTCTGTTGGGGTCCCGGGGGCTCTGTTGTTTTCCCGGGGGCTCTGTTAGGGTCCTGGGGGCTCTGTTAGGGTCCTGGGGGCTCTGTTGGGGTCCTGGGGGCTCTGTTGGGGTCCTGGGGGTTTTGTTCGGGTCCTGGGGGCTCTGTTGTGGTTCTGGGGGCTCTGTTGGGGTCCTGGGGGCTCTGTTGGGGTCCTGGGAGCTCTGTTGTTCTCCTGGGGACTCTGTTGGGGTCCTGGAAGCTCTGTTGGGGTCCTGGGGGCTCTGTTGGGGTCCTGGGGGCTCTGTTGGGGTCCTGGGGGCTCTGTTGGCGTCCCGAGGGTTTTGTTCGGGTCCTGGGGCCTCTGTTGGGGTCCTGGGCCTCTGTTGGGGTCCTGGGGGCTTTTTTGGGGTCCTTGGGGCTCTGTTGGTGTCCCGGGGGCTCTGTTGGTGTCCTGGGGGCTCTGTTTGGGATCCTGGGGGCTCTGTTTGGGATCCTGGGGTCTCTGTTTTTCTCCTGGGGTCTCTGTTTTTCTCCTGGGGGCTCTGTTTGGGTCCTGGGGGCTCTGTTCGGGTCCTGGGGGCTGTGTTGTGGTTCTGGGTGTTTTGTTCGGGTTTTGGGGGCTCTGTTGGGTTCCTGGGGGCACTGTTGGGGTCCTGGGGGCACTGTTGGGGTCCTGGGGCTCTGTTGAGGTCCTGGGTGTTCTATTCGTGTCCTGGGGGCCCTGTTGGGGTCCTGGGGGCTCTGTTGGGGTCCTGGGAGCTCTGTTGTTCTCCTGGGGACTCTGTTTGGGTCCTGGGGGCTCTGTTTGGTTCCTGGGGTCTCTGTTGTGGTCCTGGGGGTTCTGTTCAAGTCCCGGGAGCTCTGTTCTTGTCCCGGGGGCTCTGTTCTTGTCCCGGGGGCTCTGTTGGGGTCCTGGGGGCTCTGTTGGGGTCCTGGGGGCTCTGTTGGGGTCCTGGGGGCTCTGTTGGTTTCCTGGGGGCTCTGTTGGGGTCCTGGGGGCTCCGTGGTGGTCCTGGGGGCTCTGTTGTTTTTTTTGCAGCTTTATTGTTGTCGCGGGGACTCTGTCGGGTTCCTGGGGGCTCTGTCGGGTTCCTGGGGCTCTGTCGGGTTCCTGGGGGCTCTGTCGGGTTCCTGGGGGCTCTCGTCGTGTCCTGGGGCCTCTGTTCGGATCTTGGGGGCTCTGCTGGGGTCCTGGGGGCTCTGCTGGGGTCCTGGGGGCTCTGTCGTGCTCCTGGGGATCTCTGTTGGGGTCCTGGTGATCTCTGTTGTGGTCCTGGGGGCTCTGTTGGGGTCCTGGGGTTTGTTTTGAGGTCTTGACGGCTCTGTTGGGGTCCTGGGGGCACTGTTGGGGTCCTGGGGGCACTGTTGGGGTCCTGGGGGCTCTGTTGGGGTCCTGGGGGTTCTGTTCATGTCCTGGGGTCTCTGTTGTGGTCCCGGGGAATCTGTTGTTGTCCTGGGGGCTCTGTTGTGGTCCTGGGGTCTCTATTGTTGTTTTGGGGGCTCTGTTCGGGTCCTGGGGGCTCTATTCGGGTCCCGGGGTCTCTGTTGGGGTCCCGGGGGCTCTGTTGGGGTCCCGGGTGCTCTTTGGAGGTCCCGGGGTCTCTGTTGGGGTCCTGGGGGCTCTGTTGGGGTCCCGGGGGCTCTGTTGGGGTCCTGGGGGCTCTGTTGGGGTCCTGGGGGCTCTGTTGGGGTCGTTGGGGTTTTGTTGGGGTCCTGGGGGCTCTGCTGGGGTCCTGGGGCTCTGCTGGGGTCCTGGGGGCTCTGCTGGGGTCCTGGGGGCTCTGTCGTGCTCCTGGGGATCTCTGTTGGGTTCCTGGTGATCTCTGTTGTGGTCCTGGGGGCTCTGTTGAGGTCCTGGGGTTTGTTTTGAGGTCCTGGGGGCACTGTTGGGGTCCTGGGGGCACTGTTGGGGTCCTGGGGGCTCTGTTGGGGTCCTGGGGGTTCTGTTCGTGTCCTGGGGTCTCTGTTGTGGTCCCGGGGAATCTGTTGTTGTCCTGGGGGCTCTGTTGTGGTCCTGGGGTCTCTATTGTTGTTTTGGGGGCTCTGTTCGGGTCCTGGGGGCTCTGTTGGGGTCCCGGGGGCTCTGTTGGGGTCCCGGGGGCTCTGTTGGGGTCCCGGGTGCTCTTTGGAGGTCCCGGGGTCTCTGTTGTGGGCCCGGGGGCTCTGTTGGGGTACTGTGGGCTCTGTTGGGGTCTCGGGGGTTCTGCTGGGGTCCCGGGGGCTCTGTTGGGGTCCCGGGGGCTCTGTTGGGGTCCCGGGGGCTCTGTTGGCGTCGTGAGTGCTCTATTGGGGTCCTTAAGTCTCTGTTCCGGTCCTGGGGGCTCTTTTCCAGTCCTGGGGGCTCTGTTGGGGTCCTGGGGGCTCTGTTGGGGTCCTGGGGGCTCTGTTCGGGTCCTGGAGGCTCTGGTGCTGTCCTTGGGGCTCTGTTCATGTCCTGGGGGCTCTGTTGTTTTCCTGGCTGCACTTTTGGGTTCCTGGGTGCTCTGTTGGGTTTCTGGGGGCTCTGTTGGTTTCCTGGGGACTCTGTTGGGGTTCTGGGGTCTCTGTTGGGGTCCTGAAGTCTTTGTTGGGGTCCTGGAGTTCTGTTCGGGTTCTGGGGGTCTGTTGGGGTCCTGGGGGCTCTGTTCAAATCCTGGGGGCTCTGTTGGGGTCCTGGGGGCTCTGTTGGGGTCCTGGGGTTTGTTTTGGGGTCTTGACGGCTCTGTTGGGGTCCTGGGGCCTCTGTTGGGGTCCTGGGTGTTCTATTCGGGTACTGGAGGCTCTGTTGGGGTCCTGGGGGCTCTGTTGATGTCCTGGGGGCTCTGTTGGTGTCCTGGGAGTTCTGTTGGGGTCCCGGGGGCTCTGTTGGGGTCCCGGGGGCTCTGTTGGGGTCCTGGGGGCTCTGTTGGGGTCCTGGGGGCACTGTTGGGGTCCTGGGGCACTGTTGGGGTCCTGGGAGCTCTTATTTTGGGGTCCTGGGGGCTCTATTGGAGTCCTGGGGGCTCTGTTGGGGTCCTGGGGGCTCTGTTGGGGTCCTGGGGGCTCTGTTGGGGTCCTGGGGGTTTTGTTCGGGGTCCTGGGGTCTCTGTTGTTTTCCTGGGGTCTCTGTTGGGGCCCCGGGAGCTCTGTTGTTGACCTGGGGGCTCTGTTGTTGTCCTGGGGGCTCTGTTGTTGTTCTGGGTACTCTGTTGTTGTCCTGGGGCCTCTGCTGGGGTCCCGGGGGCTCTGCTGTTGTCCCGGGGGCTCTGTTGTTTTCTTGGGGGCTCTGTTGGGGTCCTGGGGGCTCTGTTAGTGTCCTGGGGGCTCTGTTGGAGTCCTGGGGGTTTTGTTCGGGTCCTGGGGGCTGTGTTGTGGTTCTGGGTGTTTTGTTCGGGTTTTGGGCGCTCTGTTGGGGTCCTGGGGGCACTGTTGGGGTCCTGGGGGCACTGTTGGGGTCCTGGGGCTCTGTTGAGGTCCTGGGTGTTCTATTCGGGTCCTGGGGGCCCTGTTGGGGTCCTGGGGGCTCTGTTTGGGTCCTGGGAGCTCTGTTGTTCTCCTGGGGACTCTGTTGGGGTCCTGGAAGCTCTGTTGGGTTCCCGGGGGCACTGTTAGTGTCCCGGGTGTTCTGTTGGCATCCTGGGGGCTCTGTTGGGGTCCTGGGGGCTCTGTTGGGGTCCTGGGGGCTCTGTTCGAGTCCTGGGGGCTCTGTTGGTGTCCTGGGGGCTCTGTTGGGGTCCTGTGGGCTCTGTTGGGGTCCCGGGGGCTCTGTTCGAGTCCTGGGGGTTTTGTTCGGTTCCTGGGGTCTCTGTTGTTCTCCTGGGGTCTCTGTTGGGGTCCTGGGGGCTCTGTTGGGGTCCTGGGGGCTCTGTTGGGGTCCTGGGTCTCTGTTGTTTTCCTGGGGGCTCTGTTGGGTTCCTGGGGCTCTGTTCGGGTCCTGGGGGCTCTGTTCGAGTCCTGGGGGCTCTGTTCGAGTCCTGGGGGCTCTGTTGGTGTCCTGGGGCTCTGTTGGGGTCCTGTGGGCTCTGTTGGGGTCCCGGGGGCTCTGTTCGGGTCCTGGGGTCTCTGTTGTTCTCCTGGGGTCTCTGTTGGGGTCCTGGGGGCTCTGTTGGGGTCCTGGGGGCTCTGTTGGGGTCCTGGGGGCTCTGTTGGGGTCCTGGGTCTCTGTTGTTTTCCTGGGGGCTCTGTTGGGGTCCTGGGGGCCTCTGTTGGGGTCCCGGGGGATCTGTTGGGCTCCTGGGGGCTCTGTTTGGGATCCTGGGGGCTCTGTTTGGGATCCTGGGGGCTCTGTTGGGGTCCCGGGGGTCTCTGTTGGGCTCCTGGGGGCTGTGTTGGTGTCCTGGGGTTTGTTTTGGGATCCTGGGGTCTCTGTTGGGGTCCTGGGGGCTCTGTTGGGGTTTTGGGGGCTCTGTTGGGGTCCTGGGGGTTTTGTTCGGGACCTGGGGTCTCTGTTGGGGTCCCGGGGGCTCTGTTGGGGTCCCGGGGGCTCTGTTGGGGTCCCGGGGGTCTCTGTTGGGCTCCTGGGGGCTGTGTTGGTGTCCTGGGGTCTCCGTTGGGGTCCTGGGGGCTCTGTTGTGCTCCTGGAGGTCTCTGTTGGGGTCCTGGAGGTCTCTGTTGGGGTCCTGGAGGTCTCTGTTGGGGTCCTGGGGGCTCTGTTGGGGTCCTGGGGGCTCCGTTGGGGGTCCTGGGGGCTCTGTTGTGCTCCTGGAGGTCTCTGTTGGGGTCCTGGAGGTCTCTGTTGGGGTCCTGGAGGTCTCTGTTGGGGTCCTGGGGGCTCTGTTGGGGTCCTGGGGGCTCTGTTGGTGTCCTGGGGGCTCTGTTGGGGTCCTGGGGTCTCTGTTGGGGTCCCGGCGTCTCTGTTGGGGTCCTGGCGTCTCTGTTGGGGTCCCGGGGTCTCTGTTGGGGTCCCGGGGGCTCTGTTGGGGTCCCGGGGGCTCTGTTGTTTTCCAGGGGGCTCTGTTAGGGTCCTGGGGGCTCTGTTGGGGTCCTGGGGCTCTGTTGGGGTCCTGGGGGTTTTGTTCGGGTCCTGGGGGCTCTGTTGTGGTTCTGGGGGCACTGTTGGTGTCCTGGGGGCTCTGTTGGGGTCCTGGGGGCTCTGTTGGGGTCCTGGGAGCTCTGTTGTTCTCCTGGGGACTCTGTTGTTCTCCTGGGGTCTCTGTTGGGGTCCTGGGGGCTCTGTTGGGGTCCTGGGGGCTCTGTTGGGGTCCTGGGGGCTCTGTTTGCGTCCCGAGGGTTTTGTTCGGGTCCTGGGGCCTCTGTTGGGGTCCTGGGGCCTCTGTTGGGGTCCTGGGGGCTTTTTTGGGGTCCTTGGGGCTCTGTTGGTGTCCTGGGGGCTCTGTTGGTGTCCTGGGGGCTCTGTTTGGGGTCCTGGGGGCTCTGTTGGGGTCCCGGGGGCTCTATTGTTGTTTTGGGGGCTCTGTTGGGGTCCCGGGTGCTCTGTTGGTGTCCCGGGTGCTCTTTGGAGGTCCCGGGGCTCTGTTGGGTGCTGGGGGCTCTGTTGGGGTGCTGGGGGCTCTGTTGGGGTCCTGGGTGTTCTGTTGGGGTCCTGGGGGCTCCGTGGTTGTCCTGGGGGCTCTGTTGTTTTTTTGGCAGCTTTATTGTTGTCGCGGGGACACTGTCGGGTTCCTGGGGGCTCTGTCGGGTTCCTGGGGGCTCTGTCGGATTCCTGGGGGCTCTCGTCGTGTCCTGGGGCCTCTGTTGGGGTCCCGGGGGCTCTGTTGGGGTCCTGGGGGACTCTGTTTGGGATCCTGGGGGCTCTTTTGTGGTCCTGGGGGCTCTGTTGGGGTCCCGGGGGTTCTGTTGGGGTCCCGGGTGCTCTTTGGAGGTCCCGGGGACTCTGTTGTGGGCTCGGGGGGCTCTGTTGGGGTCCTGGGGGCTCCGTGGTGGTTCTGGGGGCTCTGTTGTTTTTTTTGCAGCTTTATTCTTGTCGCGGGGGGTCTGCTGGGGTCCTGGGGGCTCTGCTGGGGTCCTGGGGGCTCTGCTGGGGTCCTGGGGGCTCTGTTGTGCTCCTGGGGATCTCTGTTGGGGTCATGGGGATCTCTGTTGGGGTCCTGGGGATCTCTGTTGGGGTCCTGGGGGCTCTGTTGGGGTCCTGGGGTTTGTTTTGGGATCCTGGGGTCTCTGTTGGGGTCCTGGGGGCTCTGTTGGGGTTTTGGGGGCTCTGTTGGGGTCCTGGGGGTTTTGTTCGGGACCTGGGGTCTCTGTTGGGGTCCCGGGGGCTCTGTTGGGGTCCCGGGGGCTGTGTTGGGGTCCCGGGGGCTGTGTTGGGGTCCTGGGGTCTCCGTTGGGGTCCTGGAGGTCTCTGTTGGGGTCCTGGAGGTCTCTGTTGGGGTCCTGGGGGCACTGTTGGGGTCCTGGGGTCTCTGTTGGGGTCCCGGGGTCTCTGTTGTTTTCCCGGGGGCTCTGTTGTTTTCCCGGGGGCTCTGTTGTTTTCCCGGGGGCTCTGTTGGAGTCCTGGGGGCTCTGTTAGGGTCCTGGGGGCTCTGTTGTTGTCCTGGGGGTTTAGTTCGGGTCCTGGGGGCTCTGTTGGGGTCCTGGGGGCTCTGTTGGGGTCCTGGGGGCTCTGTTGTTCTCCTGGGGACTCTGTTGGGGTCCCGGAAGCTCTGTCGGGGTCCTGGGGCTCTGTTGGCGTCCTGGGGGCTCTGTTGGCGTCCTGGGTGTTCTGTTGGGGTCCTGGGGGCTCCGTGGTTGTCCTGGGGGCTCTGTTGTTTTTTTGGCAGCTTTATTGTTGTCGCGGGGACACTGTCGGGTTCCTGGGGGCTCTGTCGGGTTCCTGGGGGCTCTGTCGGATTCCTGGGGGCTCTCGTCGTGTCCTGGGGCCTCTGTTGGGGTCCCGGGGGCTCTGTTGGGGTCCTGGGGACTCTGTTTGGGATCCTGGGGGCTCTTTTGTGGTCCTGGGGGCTCTGTTGGGGTCCCGGGGGTTCTGTTGGGGTCCCGGGTGCTCTTTGGAGGTCCCGGGGACTCTGTTGTGGGCTCGGGGGCTCTGTTGGGGTCCTGGGGGCTCCGTGGTGGTTCTGGGGCTCTGTTGTTTTTTTTGCAGCTTTATTCTTGTCGCGGGGGCTCTGCTGGGGTCCTGGGGGCTCTGCTGGGGTCCTGGGGGCTCTGTTGTGCTCCTGGGGATCTCTGTTGGGGTCATGGGGATCTCTGTTGGGGTCCTGGGGATCTCTGTTGGGGTCCTGGGGACTCTGTTGGGGTCCTGGGGTTTGTTTTGGGATCCTGGGGTCTCTGTTGGGGTCCTGGGGGCTCTGTTGGGGTTTTGGGGGCTCTGTTGGGGTCCTGGGGGTTTTGTTCGGGACCTGGGGTCTCTGTTGGGGTCCCGGGGGCTCTGTTGGGGTCCCGGGGGCTCTGTTGGGGTCCTGGGGGCTGTGTTGGGGTCCTGGGGTCTCCGTTGGGGTCCTGGGGTCTCCGTTGGGGTCCTGGAGGTCTCTGTTGGGGTCCTGGAGGTCTCTGTTGGGGTCCCGGGGACTCTGTTGGGGTCCTGGGGGCACTGTTGGGGTCCTGGGGGCTCTGTTGGGGTCCTGGGGTCTCTGTTCGAGTCCCGGGCGCACTGTTGGGGTCCCGGGGGCTCTGTTGTTTTCCCGGGGGCTCTGTTGTTTTCCCGGGGGCTCTGTTGGAGTCCTGGGGGCTCTGTTAGGGTCCTTGGGGCTCTGTTGGGGTCCTGGGGGTTTAGTTCGGGTCCTGGGGGCTCTGTTGGGGTCCTGGGGGCTCTGTTGGGGTCCTGGGGGCTCTGTTGTTCTCCTGGGGACTCTGTTGGGGTCCCGGAAGCTCTGTCGGGGTCGTGGGGGCTCTGTTGGCGTCCTGGGGGCTCTGTTGGGGTCCTGGGGGCTCTGTTGGGGTCCTGGGGGCTCTGTTGGGTTCCTGGGGGCTCTGTTGGCGTCCTGAGGGTTTTGTTCGGGTCCTGGGGTCTCTGTTGGGGCCCCGGGGGCTCTGTTGGGGTCCTGGGGCCTCTGTTGGTGTCCTGGGGGCTTTTTTGGGTTACTTGGGGCTCTGTTGGTGTCCCGGGGGCTCTGTTGGTGTCCCGGGGGCTCTGTTCGAGTCCCGTGGGCTCTGTTGGGGTCCTGGGGGCTCTGTTGGGGTCCTGGGGGCTCTGTTTGGGGTCCTGGGGGCTCTGTTTGGGTCCCGGGGGCTCTGATGGGGCCCCGGGGGCTCTATTGTTGTTTTGGGGGCTCTGTTGGGGTCCCGGGGGCTCTGTTGGTGTCCCGGGTGCTCTTTGGAGGTCCCGGGGGCTCTGTTGGGGTGCTGGGGGCTCTGTTGGGGTGCTGGGGGCTCCGTGGTGGTTCTGGGGGCTCTGTTGTTTTTTTGGCAGCTTTATTGTTGTCGCGGGGACACTGTTGGGGTCCTGGGGGCTCTGTCGGGGTCCTGGGGGCTCTGTCGGGTTCCTGGGGGCTCTCGTCGTGTCCTGGGGCCTCTGTTGGGGTCCCGGGGGCTCTGTTGGGGTCCCGGGGGCTCTGTTGGGGTCCCGGGGGCTCTGTTGGGGTCCCGGGGACTCTGTTTGGGATCCTGGGGGCTCTGTTGGGGTCCTGGGGGCTCTGTTGTGGTCCTGGGGGACTCTGTTGGGGTCCCGGGGGTTCTGTTGGGGTCCCGGGTGCTCTTTGGAGGTCCCGGGGGCTCTGTTGTGGGCTCGGGGGCTCTGTTGGGGTCCTTGGGGCTCTGTTGGGGTGCTGGGGCTCTGTTGGGGTGCTGGGGGCTCTGTTGGGGTCCTGGGGGCTCCGTGGTGGTTCTGGGGACTCTGTTGTTTTTTTTGCAGCTTTATTCTTGTCGCGGGGACTCTGTTGGGGTCCTGGGGGCTCTGTTGGGGTTTTGGGGGCTCTCGTCGTGTCCTGGGGGCTCTGTTGGGGTCCTGGGGGCTCTGTTGGGTTCCCGGGGGTTCTGTTGGGGTCCCGGGTGCTCTTTGGAGGTCCCGGGGGCTCTGTTGTGGGCTCGGGGATCTCTGTTGGGGTCATGGGGATCTCTGTTGGGGTCCTGGGGATCTCTGTTGGGGTCCTGGGGGCTCTGTTGGGGTCCTGGGGTTTGTTTTGGGATCCTGGGGTCTCTGTTGGGGTCCTGGGGGCTCTGTTGGGGTTTTGGGGGCTCTGTTGGGGTCCTGGGGGTTTTGTTCGGGACCTGGGGTCTCTGTTGGGGGTCCCGGGGGCTCTGTTGGGGTCCCGGGGGCTCTGTTGGGGTCCCGGGGGTCTCTGTTGGGGTCCTGGGGGCTGTGTTGGTGTCCTGGGGTCTCCGTTGGGGTCCTGGGGGCTCTGTTGTGCTCCTGGAGGTCTCTGTTGGGGTCCTGGAGGTCTCTGTTGGGGTCCTGGGGACTCTGTTGGGGTCCTGGGGGCACTGTTGGGGTCCTGGGGGCACTGTTGGGGTCCTGGGGGCTCTGTTGGTGTCCTGGGGGCTCTGTTGGGGTCCTGGGGTCTCTGTTCGAGTCCCGGCGTCTCTGTTGGGGTCCCGGGGGCTCTGTTGTTTTCCCGGGGGCTCTGTTGTTTTCCCGGGGGCTCTGTTGTTTTCCCGGGGGCTCTGTTAGGGTCCTGGGGCCTCTGTTGGGGTCCTGGGGGCTTTTTTGGGGTCCTTGGGGCTCTGTTGGTGTCCCGGGGGCTCTGTTGGTGTCCTGGGGGCTCTGTTTGGGGTCCTGGGGTCTCTGTTGGGGTCCCGGGGACTCTATTGTTGTTTTGGGGGCTCTGTTGGGGTCCCGGGTGCTCTGTTGGTGTCCCGGGTGCTCTTTGGAGGTCCCGGGGGCTCTGTTGGGGTGCTGGGGGCTCTGTTGGGATGCTGGGGGCTCTGTTGGGGTCCTGGGTGTTCTGTTGGGGTCCTGGGGGCTCCGTGGTTGTCCTGGGGGCTCTGTTGTTTTTTTGGCAGCTTTATTGTTGTCGCGGGGACACTGTCGGGTTCCTGGGGGCTCTGTCGGGTTCCTGGGGGCTCTGTCGGATTCCTGGGGGCTCTCGTCGTGTCCTGGGGCCTCTGTTGGGGTCCCGGGGGCTCTGTTGGGGTCCTGGGGACTCTGTTTGGGATCCTGTGGGCTCTGTTGTGGTCCTGGGGGCTCTGTTGGGGTCCCGGGGGTTCTGTTGGGGTCCCGGGTGCTCTTTGGAGGTCCCGGGGACTCGGTTGTGGGCTCGGGGGCTCTGTTGGGGTCCTGGGGGCTCCGTGGTGGTTCTGGGGGCTCTGTTGTTTTTTTTGCAGCTTTATTCTTGTCGCGGGGGCTCTGCTGGGGTCCTGGGGGCTCTGCTGGGGTCCTGGGGGCTCTGTTGTGCTCCTGGGGATCTCTGTTGGGGTCATGGGGATCTCTGTTGGGGTCCTGGGGATCTCTGTTGGGGTCCTGGGGGCTCTGTTGGGGTCCTGGGGTTTGTTTTGGGATCCTGGGGTCTCTGTTGGGGTCCTGGGGGCTCTGTTGGGGTTTTGGGGGCTCTGTTGGGGTCCTGGGGGTTTTGTTCGGGACCTGGGGTCTCTGTTGGGGTCCCGGGGGCTCTGTTGGGGTCCCGGGGGCTCTGTTGGGGTCCCGGGGGTCTCTGTTGGGGTCCTGGGGGCTGTGTTGGGGTCCTGGGGTCTCCGTTGGGGTCCTGGGGTCTCCGTTGGGGTCCTGGAGGTCTCCGTTGGGGTCCTGGAGGTCTCTGTTGGGGTCCTGGGGACTCTGTTGGGGTCCTGGGGGCACTGTTGGGGTCCTGGGGGCTCTGTTGGGGTCCTGGGGTCTCTGTTCGAGTCCCGGGGGCTCTGTTGGGGTCCTGGGGGCTCTGTTGGGGTCCCGGGGGCTCTGTTGTTTTCCCGGGGGCTCTGTTGTTTTCCCGGGGGCTCTGTTGTTTTCCCGGGGGCTCTGTTGGCGTCCTGGGGGCTCTGTTGGCGTCCTGGGGGCTCTGTTGGGGTCCTGGGGGCTCTGTTGTTCTCCTGGGGACTCTGTTGGGGTCCCGGAAGCTCTGTCGGGGTCGTGGGTGCTCTGTTGGCGTCCTGGGGGCTCTGTTGGCGTCCTGGGGGCTCTGTTGGCATCCTGGGGGCTCTGTTGGGGTCCTGGGGGCTCTGTTGGCGTCCTGAGGGTTTTGTTCGGGTCCTGGGGTCTCTGTTGGGGCCCCGGGGGCTCTGTTGGGGTCCTGGGGCCTCTGTTGGTGTCCTGGGGGCTTTTTTGGGTTACTTGGGGCTCTGTTGGTGTTCCGGGAGCTCTGTTGGTGTCCAGGGGGCTCTGTTGGGTTCCTGGGGGCTCTGTTGGGGTCCTGGGGGCTCTGTTTGGGGTCCTGGGGGCTCTGTTTGGGGTCCTGGGGGCTCTGTTGGGGTCCCGGGGGCTCTGATGGGGCCCCGGGGGCTCTATTGTTGTTTTGGGGGCTCTGTTGGGGTCCCGGGGGCTCTGTTGGTGTCCCGGGTGCTCTTTGGAGGTCCCGGGGGCTCTGTTGGGATGCTGGGGGCTCTGTTGGGGTGCTGGGGGCTCCGTGGTGGTCCTGGGGGCTCTGTTGTTTTTTTGGCAGCTTTATTGTTGTCGCGGGGACACTGTTGGGGTCCTGGGGGCTCTGTCGGGGTCCTGGGGGCTCTGTCGGGTTCCTGGGGGCTCTCGTCGTGTCCTGGGGCCTCTGTTGGGGTCCCGGGGGCTCTGTTGGGGTCCCGGGGGCTCTGTTGGGGTCCCGGGGACTCTGTTTGGGATCCTGGGGGCTCTGTTGGGGTCCTGGGGGCTCTGTTGTGGTCCTGGGGGCTCTGTTGGGGTCATGGGGATCTCTGTTGGGGTCCTGGGGATCTCTGTTGGGGTCCTGGGGGCTCTGTTGGGGTCCTGGGGATCTCTGTTGGGGTCCTTGGGGCTCTGTTGGGGTCCTGGGGTTTGTTTTGGGATCCTGGGGTCTCTGTTGGGGTCCTGGGGGCTCTGTTGGGGTTTTGGGGGCTCTGTTGGGGTCCTGGGGGTCTCTGTTGGGGTCCTGGGGGCTGTGTTGGGGTCCTGGGGCCTCTGTTGGGGTCCTGGAGGTGTCTGTTGGGGTCCTGGGGGCACTGTTGGGGTCCTGGGGGCTCTGTTGGGGTCCTGGGGGCTCTGTTGGGGTCCTGGGGGCGCTGTTGGGGTCCTGGGGGCTCTGTTGGGGTCCTGGGGTCTCTGTTCGGGTCCTGGGGGCTCTGTTGGGGTCCCGGGGGTCTGTTGGGGTCCCGAGGGCTCTGTTGGGGTCCCGGGGACTCTGTTCGGGTCCTGGGGGCTCTGTTCGGGTCCTGGGGGCTCTGTTGTGATTCTGGGGTCTCTGTTGGGGTCCTGGGGGCTCTGTTGGGGTCCTGGGGGCTCTGTTGGGGTCCTGGGGGCTGTGTTTGGGTTCTGGGGGCTCTGTTGGGGCCCTGGGGGCTCTGTTGGGGTCCCGGGGGCTCTGTTTTTGTCCCGGGGGCTCTGTTGGGGTCCCGGGTGCTCTGTTGGGGTCCTGGGGGTTCTGTTCGGATCCTGGGGGCTCTGTTGGGGTCCTGGGGACTCTGTTGGGGTCCTGGGGTTTTTTTGGGGTCTTGACGGCACTGTTGGGGTCCTGGGGGCTCTGTTGGGGTCCTGGGGGCTCTGTTGGGGTCCTGGGTGTTCTACTCGGGTCCTGGGGGCTCTGTTGGGGTCCTGGGAGCTCTGTTGTTCTCCCGGGGGCTCTGTTGGGGTCCCGGGGGCTCTGTTGGGGTCCCGGGGGCTCTGTCGGGGTCCCGGGGGCTGTGTTCGAATCCTGGGGGCTCTGTTGGGGTCCTGGGAGTTCTGTTGGGATCCTGGGGGCTCTGTTGGGGTCCTGGGGGCTCTGTTGGGGTCCTGGGGGCACTGTTGTGGTCCTGGGGGCTCTGTTGTTGTCCTGGGGGCTCTGTTGTTGTCCCGGGGGCTCTGTTGGGGTCCCGGGGGCTCTGTTGGGGTCCCGGGGGCTCTGTTGGGGTCCCGGGGGCTCTGTTGGGGTCCCGGGGGCTCTGTTCGGGTCCCGGGCGCTCTGTTGGGGTCCCGGGCGCTCTGTTGTGGTCCCGGGGGCTCTGTTGGGGTCCTGGGGTGTTTGTTCGAGTCCTGGGGTCTCTGTTGTTGTCCTGGGGGCTCTGTTGGGGTCCTGGGGGCTCTGTTGGTTTCCTGGGGGCTCTGTTGGGGTCCTGGGGGCTCCGTGGTTGTCCTGGGGGCTCTGTTGGGGTCCTGGGTGTTCTGTTGGTGTCCTGGGGGCTCTGTTGGGGTCCTGGGTGTTCTGTTGGTGTCCTGGGGGCTCCGTGGTGGTCCTGGGGGCTCTGTTGTTTTTTTTGCAGCTTTATTGTTGTCGCGGGGACTCTGTCGGGTTCCTGGGGGCTCTGTCGGGTTCCTGGGGGCTCTTGTCGTGTCCTGGGGCCTCTGTTCGGATCTTGGGGGCTCTGCTGGGGTCCTGGGGGCTCTGCTGGGGTTCTGAGGGCTCTGCTGGGGTCCTGGGGGCTCTGTCGTGCTCCTGGGGATCTCTGTTGGGGTCCTGGTGATCTCTGTTGGGGTCCTGGGGGCACTGTTGGGGTCCTGGGGGCACTGTTGGGGTCCTGGGGGCTCTGTTGGGGTCCTGGGGGTTCTGTTCATGTCCTGGGGTCTCTGTTGTGGTCCCGGGGAATCTGTTGTTGTCCTGGGGGCTCTGTTGTGGTCCTGGGGTCTCTATTGTTGTTTTGGGGGCTCTGTTCGGGTCCTGGGGGCTCTATTCGGGTCCTGGGGTCTCTGTTGGGGTCCCGGGGGCTCTGTTGGGGTCCCGGGTGCTCTTTGGAGGTCCCGGGGTCTCTGTTGTGGGCCCGGGGGCTCTGTTGGGGTCTCGGGGGCTCTGTTGGGGTCCCGGGGGCTCTGTTGGGGTTTCGGGGGCTCTGTTGGGGTCCTGGGGGCTCTGTTGGGGTCGTTGGGTTTTTGTTGGGGTCCTGGGGGCTCTGCTGGGGTCCTGGGGGCTCTGCTGGGGTCCTGGGGGCTCTGCTGGGGTCCTGGTGGCTCTGTCGTGCTCCTGGGGATCTCTGTTGGGGTCCTGGTGATCTCTGTTGTGGTCCTGGGGGCTCTGTTGAGGTCCTGGGGTTTGTTTTGAGGTCCTGGGGGCACTGTTGGGGTCCTGGGGGCACTGTTGGGGTCCTGGGGGCTCTGTTGGGGTCCTGGGGGTTCTGTTCGTGTCCTGGGGTCTCTGTTGTGGTCCCGGGGAATCTGTTGTTGTCCTGGGGGCTCTGTTGTGGTCCTGGGGTCTCTATTGTTGTTTTGGGGGCTCTGTTGGGTGCCCGGGGGCTCTGTTGGGGTCCCGGGGGCTCTGTTGGGGTCCCGAGTGCTCTTAGGAGGTCCCGGGGTCTCTGTTGTGGGCCCGGGGGCTCTGTTGGGGTACTGTGGGCTCTGTTGGGGTCTCGGGGGTTCTGTTGGGGTCCCGGGGGCTCTGTTGGGGTCCCGGGTTCTCTGTTGGGGTCCTGGGGACTCTGTTGGGGTCGTTGTGGTTTTGTTGGGGTCCCGGGGGCTCTGTTGGGGTCCCGGGGGCTCTGTTGGGGTCCCGGGGGATTTGTCAGGGTCCCGGGGGCTCTGTTGGCGTCGTGAGTGCTCTATTGGGGTCCTTAAGTCTCTGTTCCGGTCCTGGGGGCTCTTTTCCGGTCCTGGGGGCTCTGTTGGGGTCCTGGGGGCTCTGTTGGGGTCCTGGGGGCTCTGTTCGTGTCCTGGGGGCTCTGTTCGGGTCCTGGGGGCTCTGTTCGGGTCCTGGAGGCTCTGGTGCTGTCCTTGGGGCTCTGTTCATGTCCTGGGGGCTCTGTTGTTTTCCTGGCTGCACTTTTGGGTTCCTGGGTGCTCTGTTGGGTTTCTGGGGGCTCTGTTGGTTTCCTGGGGACTCTGTTGGGGTTCTGGGGTCTCTGTTGGGGTCCTGAAGTCTTTGTTGGGGTCCTGGGAGTTCTGTTCGGGTTCTGGGTGGTCTGTTGGGGTCCTGGGGGCTCTGTTCAAATCCTGGGGGCTCTGTTGGGGTCCTGGGGGCTCTGTTGGGGTCCTGGGAGCTCTGTTGGGGTCCTGGGGTTTGTTTTGGGGTCTTGACGGCTCTGTTGGGGTCCTGGGGCCTCTGTTGGGGTCCTGGGTGTTCTATTCGGGTACTGGAGGCTCTGTTGGGGTCCTGGGGGCTCTGTTGATGTCCTGGGGGCTCTGTTGGTGTCCTGGGAGTTCTGTTGGGGTCCCGGGGGCCCTGTTGGGGTCCTGGGGGCTCTGTTGGGGTCCTGGGGGCTCTGTTGGGGTCCTGGGGGCACTGTTGGGGTCCTGGGGGCACTGTTGGGGTCCTGGGAGCTCTTTTGGGGTCCTGGGGGCTCTATTGGAGTCCTGGGGGCTCTATTGGAGTCCTGGGGGCTCTGTTGGGGTCCCGGGGGCTCTGTTGGGGTCCCGGGGGCTCTGTTGGGGTCCTGGGGGCTCTGTTGGGGTCCTGGGGGTTTTGTTCGGGTCCTGGGGTCTCTGTTGTTCTCCTGGGGTCTCTGTTGGGGCCCCGGGAGCTCTGTTGTTGACCTGGGGGCTCTGTTGTTGTCCTGGGGGCTCTGTTGTTGTTCTGGGTACTCTGTTGTTGTCCTGGGTTCTCTGGTGGGGTCCCGGGGGCTCTGCTGTTGTCCCGGGGGCTCTGTTGTTTTCTTGGGGGCTCTGTTGGGGTCCTGGGGGCTCTGTTAGTGTCCTGGGGGCTCTGTTGGAGTCCTGGGGGTTTTGTTCGGGTCCTGGGGGCTGTGTTGTGGTTCTGGGTGTTTTGTTCGGGTTTTGGGGGCTCTGTTGGGGTCCTGGGGGCACTGTTGGGGTCCTGGGGGCACTGTTGGGGTCCTGGGGCTCTGTTGAGGTCCTGGGTGTTTTATTCGGGTCCTGGGGGCCCTGTTGGGGTCCTGGGGGCTCTGTTGGGGTCCTGGGAGCTCTGTTGTTCTCCTGGGGACTCTGTTGGGGTCCTGGAAGCTCTGTTGGGTTCCCGGGGGCACTGTTAGTGTCCGGGTGTTCTGTTGACATCCTGGGGGCTCTGTTGGGGTCCTGGGGCTCTGTTGGGGTCCTGGGGGCTCTGTTCGGGTCCTGGGGGCTCTGTTCGAGTCCTGGGGGCTCTGTTCGAGTCCTGGGGGCTCTGTTGGGGTCCTGTGGGCTCTGTTGGGATCCCGGGGGCTCTGTTCGAGGTCCTGGGGGTTTTGTTCGGGTCCTGGGGTCTCTGTTGTTCTCCTGGGGTCTCTGTTGGGGTCCTGGGGGCTCTGTTGGGGTCCTGGGGGCTCTGTTGGGGTCCTGGGGGCTCTGTTGGGGTCCTGGGTCTCTGTTGTTTTCCTGGGGGCTCTGTTGGGGTCCTGGGGGCTCTGTTGTTGTCCTGGGGGCCTCTGTTGGGGTCCCGGGGGATCTGTTGGGCTCCTGGGGGCTCTGTTTGGGATCCTGGGGGCTCTGTTTGGGATCCTGGGGGCTCTGTTTGGGATCCTGGGGGCTCTGTTTGGGATCCTGGGGGCTCTGTTTGGGTCCTGGGGGATCTGTTTGGGTCCTGGGGGCTCTGTTTGGGTCCTGGGGGCTCTGTTTGGTTCCTGGGGTCTCTGTTGTGGTCCTGGGGGTTCTGTTCAAGTCCCGGGGGCTCTGTTCTTGTCCCGGGGGCTCTGTTCTTGTCCCGGGGGCTCTGTTGGGGTCCTGGGGGCTCTGTTGGGGTCCTGGTGGTTTTGTTCGAGTCCTGGGGGCTCTGTTGTGCTCCTGGGGGCTCTGTTGTGCTCCTGGGGGCTCTGTTGTGCTCCTGGGGGCTCTGTTGTGCTCCTGGAGGCTCTGTTGGGGTCCGGGGGTCTCTGTTGTGGTCCTGGGGGCTCTGTTGGGGTCCTGGGGGCTCTGTTGGGGGTCCTGGGGGCTCTGTTGGGGTCCTGGGGGCTCTGTTGTTGTCCTGGGGGCTCTGTTGTTGTTCTGGGTACTCTGTTGTTGTCCTGGGGGCTCTGGTGGGGTCCCCGGGGGCTCTGCTGTTGTCCCGGGGGCTCTGTTGTTTTCTTGGGGGCTCTGTTGGGGTCCTGGGGGCTCTGTTAGAGTCCTGGGGGCTCTGTTGGGGTCCTGGGGGTTTTGTTCGGGTCCTGGGGGCTGTGTTGTGGTTCTGGGGGTTTTGTTCGGGTTTTGGGGGCTCTGTTGGGGTCTTGACGGCTCTGTTGGGGTCCTGGGGGCACTGTTGGGGTCCTGGGGCTCTGTTTGGGTCCTGGGTGTTCTATTCGGGTCCTAGGGGCTCTGTTGGGGTCCTGGGGGCTCTGTTGGGGTCCTGGGAGCTCTGTTGTTCTCCTGGGGACTCTGTTGGGGTCCTGGAAGCTCTGTTGGGGTCCCGGGGGCACTGTTAGTGTCCCGGGTGTTCTGTTGGCATCCTGGGGGCTCTGTTGGTGTCCTGGGGGCTCTGTTGGGTCCTGTGGGCTCTGTTGGGGTCCCGGGCGCTCTGTTCGAGTCCTGGGGGTTTTGTTCGGGTCCTGGGGTCTCTGTTGTTCTCCTGGGGTCTCTGTTGGGGTCCTGGGGGATCTGTTGGGGTCCTGGGGGCTCTGTTGGGTTCCTGGGTCTCTGTTGTTTTCCTGGGGGCTCTGTTGGGGTCCTGGGGGCTCTGTGGGTTCCTGGGGGCTCTGTTGGGGTCCTGGTGGCTCTGTTGGGGTCCTGGGGGCTCTGTTGGGGTCCTGGGGCCTCTGTTGGGGTCCTGGGGGCCTCTGTTGGGGACCCGGGGGCCTCTGTTGCGGTCCCGGGGGATCTGTTGGGATCCTGGGGGCTCTGTTTGGGTCCTGGGGGCTCTGTTTGGGTCCTGGGGGCTCTGTTTGGGTCCCGGGGGCTCTGTTGGGGTCCCGGGGGCTCTGTTGGGGTCCCGGGGGCTCTGTTATGGTCCCGGGGGCTCTGTTGGGGTCCTGGGGGCTCTGCTGGCGTCCTGGTGGTTTTGTTCGAGTCCTGGGGGCTCTGTTGTTGTCCTGGGGGCTCTGTTGTTGTCCTGGGGGCTCTGTTGTTGTCCTGGGGGCTCTGTTGGGGTCCTGGGAGCTCTGTTGGGGTTCTGGGGGCTCTGTTGGGGTCCTGGGGGCTCTGTTGTTCTCCCGGGGGCTCTGTTGGGGTCCCGGGGGCTCTGTTGGGGTCCCGGGGGCTCTGTTGCGGTCCCGGGGGTCTGTTGCGGTCCTGGGGGCTCTGTTGGGGTCCTGGGTGCTCTGTTGTTGTCGTGGGGGATCTGTTGGGGTCCTGGGGGCTCTGTTGTTATCCTGGGGGCTCTGTTGTTGTACTGGGGGCTCTGTTTGGGTCCTGGGGGCTCTGTTTGAGTCCTGGGAGCTCTGTTGGGGTCCTGGGGGCTCTGTTGGGGTCCTGGTGGTTTTGTTCGAGTCCTGGGGGCTCTGTTGTGGTCCTGGGGGCCTCTGTTGTTGTCCTGGGGGCTCTGTTGTGCTCCTGGAGGCTCTGTTGGGGTCCGGGGGTCTCTGTTGGGGTCCTGGGGGCTCTGTTGGGGTCCTGGGGGCTCTGTTGGGGTCCTGGGGGCTCTGTTGGGGTCCTGGGGGCTCTGTTGGGGTCCTGGGGGCTCTGTTGTTGTCCTGGGGGCTCTGTTGTTGTCCTGGGGGCTCTGTTGTTGTTCTGGGTACTCTGTTTTTGTCCTGGGGGCTCTGGTGGGGTCCCCGGGGGCTCTGCTGTTGTCCCGGGGGCTCTGTTATAGTCCTGGGGGCTCTGTTATAGTCCTGGGGGCTCTGTTATAGTCCTGGGGGCTCTGTTGGGGTCCTGGGGCTTTTGTTCGGGTCCTGGGGGCTGTGTTGTGGTTCTGGGGGTTTTGTTCGGGTTTTGGGGGCTCTGTTGGGGTCTTGACGGCTCTGTTGGGGTCCTGGGGGCTCTGTTGGGGTCCTGGGAGCTCTGTTGTTCTCCTGGGGACTCTGTTGGGGTCCTGGAAGCTCTGTTGGGGTCCCGGGGGCACTGTTAGTGTCCCGGGTGTTCTGTTGTCATCCTGGGGGCTCTGTTGGTGTCCTGGGGGCTCTGTTGGTGTCCTGGGGGCTCTGTTGGGTCCTGTGGGCTCTGTTGGGGTCCCGGGGGCTCTGTTCGAGTCCTGGGGGTTTTGTTCGGGTCCTGGGGTCTCTGTTGTTCTCCTGGGGTCTCTGTTGGGGTCCTGGGGGCTCTGTTGGGTTCCTGGGGGCTCTGTTGGGTTCCTGGGTCTCTGTTGTTTTCCTGGGGGCTCTGTTGGGGTCCTGGGGGCTCTGTGGGTTCCTGGGGGCTCTGTTGGGGTCCTGGGGGCTCTGTTGGGGTCCTGGGGGCTCTGTTGGGGTCCTGGGGGCCTCTGTTGGGGTCCCGGGGGCCTCTGTTGCGGTCCCAGGGGATCTGTTGGGATCCTGGGGGCTCTGTTTGGGATCCTGGGGGCTCTGTTTGGGATCCTGGGGGCTCTGTTGTTCTCCTGGGGGCTCTGTTTGGGTCCTGGGGGCTCTGTTTGGGTCCTGGGGACTCTGTTTGGGTCCTGGGGACTCTGTTTGGGTCCCGGGGTCTCTGTTCTTGTCCCGGGGGCTCTGTTCTTGTCCCGGGGGCTCTGTTGGGGTCCCGGGGGCTCTGTTGGGGTCCCGGGGGCTCTGTTGGGGTCCTGGGGGCTCTGCTGGGGTCCTGGTGGTTTTGTTCGAGTCCTGGGGGCTCTGTTGTGGTCCTGGGGGCTCTGTTGTTGTCCTGGGGGCTCTGTTGTTGTCCTGGGGGCTCTGTTGGGGTCCTGGGAGCTCTGTTGGGGTTCTGGGGGCTCTGTTGGGGTCCTGGGGGCTCTGTTGTGGTCCTGGGGTTTCTGTTCGGGTCCTGGGTGCTCTGTTGTTCTCCTGGGGGCTCTGTTGGTGTCCCGGGGGCTCTGTTGGGGTCCTGCGCGCTCTGTTGGGGTCCTGGGGGCTCTGTTTGTGTTCTGGGGGCTCTGTTTGTGTTCTGGGGGCTCTCTTGGGGTCCTGGGGGCTCTGTTGGGGTCCTGGGGCTCTGTTGTTGTCCTGGGGGCTCTGTTGTGGTCCAGGAGGTTTTGTTCGGGTCCTGGGGGCTCTGTTGTGGTCCTGGGGGCTCTGTTGTGGTCCTGGGGGCTCTGTTGGGGTCCTGGGGTTTCTGTTCGGGTCCTGGGGGCTCTATTGTTCTCCTGGGTCCTCTGTTGGGGTCCTGGGTCCTCTGTTGGGGTCCTGGGTCCTCTGTTGGGGTCCTGGGGGCTCTGTTGTGGTCCTGGGAGCTCTGTTGTGGTCCTGGGGGCTCTGTTGTGGTCATGGGGGCTCTGTTCGGGTCCTGGGTTCTCTGTCGGTGTTCCGGGGGCTCTGTTGGGCTCCTGGGGGCTCTGTTGGGCTCCTGGGGGCTCTGTTGGGATCCCGGGGCCTCTCTTCGGGTCCTGGGGGCTCTGTTGGGGTCCCGGGGCTCTGTTGGAGTCCGGGGGCTCTGTTGGGGTCCTGGGGGCTCTGTTGGGGTCCTGGGGTCTCTGTTGGTGTCCTGGGGTCTCTGTTGGGGTCCTGGGGCCTCTGTTGGGGTCCTGGGGCCTCTGTTCGGGTCCTGGGGTCTCTGTTGGGGTCGTGAGGGCTCTATTGGTGTCCTGAAGTCTCTGTTGGGTACCTGGGGGCTCTGTTGGGTTTCTGGGGTCTCTGTTGGGTTTCTGGGGTCTCTGTTTGGGGTCCCAGGGGCTCTGTTGGGGTCCCAGGGACTCTGTTGGGGTCCCGGGGGCTCTGTTGTTATACTGGGGGCGCTGTTGGGGTTCCGGAGTCTCTGTTGGGGTCCCGGGGGCTCTGTTGGGGTCCCGGGGGCTCTGTTGGGGTCGTGAGGGCTCTATTGGTGTCCTGAAGTCTCTGTTGGGTTCCTGGGGGCTCTCTTCCTGTCCTGGGGGCTCTGTTGGTGTCCTGGGGTCTCTGTTCGGGTCCTGGAGGCTCTGGTGTTGTCCTTGGAGCTCTGTTCATGTCCTGGGGGCTCTGTAGTTTTCCTGGGTGCACTTTTGGGGTTCTGGTGTCTCTTTTTGATTCCTGGGGGCTCTGTTGGGGTCCTGGGGACTCTGTTGGTGTCCTGGGGGCTCTGTTGTGGTCGTGAGGGCTCTATTGGTGTCCTGAAGTCTCTGTTGGGTTTCTGGGGGCTCTGTTGGGTTTCTGGGGGCTCTGTTGGATTCCTGCGGGCTCTGTTGGGGTTCTGGGGGCTCTGTTGGGGTTCTGGGGGCTCTGTTGGGGTTCTGGGGGCTCTGTTTGGGTCCTTGGGGCTCTGTTTGTGTCCTGGGCGCTCTCTTGTTTTCCTGGGTGCACTTTTGGGTTCCTGGTGGTCCTTTTGGTTCCTGAAGGCTCTGTTCGGGTCCCGGGGGCTCTTTTTGGATCCTGGGGGCTTTGTTGGGGTCCTGGGTGCTCTGTTGTTGTCCCGGGGGCCTCTGTTGGGGTCCCGGGGGATCTGTTGGTGTCCCGGGGGATCTGTTGGTGTCCTGGGGGTTCTGTTGGGGTCCTGGGGGTTCTGTTGGGGTCCTGGGGGTTCTGTTGGGGTCCCGGGGGCTCTGTTGGGGTCCTGGGTCCTCAGTTGGGCTCCTGCGGGCTCTGTTGTTGTCCTGGGGTCTCTGTTTGGGATCCTGGCGTCTCTGTTTGGGATCCTGGGGGCTATGTTTGGGATCCTGGGGGCTCTGTTTGGAATCCTGGGGGCTCTGTTTTGGATCCTGGGGGCTCTGTTTGGGATCCTGGGGGCTCTGTTGGGGTCCTGGGGGCTCTGTTGGGGTCCTGGGGGCTCTGTTGTTGTCCTGGGGGTTCTGTTCAAGTCCTGAGGGCTCTGTTGTTTACCCGGGGGCTCTGTTGTTTACCCGGGGGCTCTGTTGTTTACCCGGGGGCTCTGTTGTTTACCCGGGGGCTCTGTTGGGGTCCTGGGGGCTCTGTTGTGGTCCTGGGTTTTCTGTTGTTCTCCTGGGGCCTCTGTTGGTGTCCTGGGGCCTCTGTTGGGGTCCTGGGGCCTCTGTTGGGGTCCTGGGGGCTCTGTTGGGGTCTTGGGGGCTCTGTTGTGGGCCTGGTGATTTTGTTCGGATCCTGGCGGCTCTGTTTTTCTCCTGGGGGCTCTGTTGGGGTCCTGGGGGTTCTGTTGAGGTCCTGGGGGTTCTGTTGAGGTCCTGGGGGTTCTGTTCGGGTCCTGGGGGTTCTGTTCGGGTCCTGGGGGTTCTGTTCGAGTCCTGGGTGCTTTGCTGGGATCCTGGGGTCTCTGTTGGGGTCCTGGGGTCTCTGTTGGGGTCCTGGGGGCTCTGTTGGGGTCCTGGGGGCTCTGTTGGGGTCCTGGGGGCTCTGTTTGGGTCCTCGGAGCTCTGTTGAAGCCCTGGGGGCTCTGTTGGGGCCCTGGGGGCTCTCTTGGGTTCCTGAAGTCTCTGTTGGGGTCCTGGGGGCTCTGTTGGGGTCCTGGGGTTTCTGTTCGGGTCCTGGGGACTCTGTTGTTCTCCTGGGAACTCTGTTGGGGTCCCGGGTGCTCTTTTGAGGTCCCGGGTGCTCTTTTGAGGTCCTGGGGGCTCTGTTGGGGTCCTGGGGGCTCTGTTGGGGTCCTGGGGGTTCTGTTGTGGTTATGGGAGATCTGTTGTGGTCCTGGGGGTTTTGTTCGGTTCTTGGGGGCTCTGTTGGGGTCCTGGGGGCTCTGTTGGGGTCCCTGGGTGCTCTGTTGGGGTCCTGGGTTCTCTGTTGGGGTCCTGGGGGCTCTGTTGGGGGCCTGGGGGCTCTGTTGGTGTTCCGGGGGGTTCTGTTGGGTCCTGGGGTCTCTGTTGGGGTCCTGGGGTCTCTGTTGGGGTCCTGGGCGCTCTGTTGGAGTCCTGGGGGCTCTGTTTTGTTCCTGGGGGCTCTTTTGGTGCCCTGGGGCTCTGTTGGTGCTCGGGGGGCTCTGTTGGGGTCCTGAAGTCTCTGCTGGTGTCCTGGCACCTCTGTTTGGGTACTGGGAGCTCTGCTGTGGTTCTGGGGTTTCTGTTCGGGTCCTGAGGGCTCTGTTGTTCTCCTGGGGGCTCTGTTGTTGTCCTGGGGGCTCTGTTGGGGTCCTGGGTCCTCAGTTTGGGTCCTGCGGGCTCTGTTGGGGTTTTGGGAGCTCTGTTGTTGTCTTCAGGGCTCTGTTTGTTGTCCTGGGGGCTCTGTTTGGTATCCTGGGGGCTCTGTTGTTCTCCTGGGGGCTCTATTGTTCTCCTGGGGGCTCTGTTTGGGTCCTGGGTGCTCTGTTGGGGTCCTGGGGACTCTGTTTGGGTCCTGGGGGCTCTGTTGTGGTCCTGGTGGTTTTGTTCGGGTCCCGGGGTCTCTCTTGGGGTCCTGGGGGTCTCTGTTGGGGGTCCTGGGGGGTCTCTGTTGGGGTCCTGGGGGTCTCTGTTGGGGTCCTGGGGGTCTCTGTTGGGGTCCTGGGGGCTCTGTTGGGGTCCTGGGGGTTTTGTTCGGGTCCTGGGGTCTCTGTTGTTCTCCTGGGGTCTCTGTTGTTGTCCTGGGGGCTCTGTTGTTGTCCTGGGGGCTCTGTTGTTGTCCCGGGGGCTCTGTTGTTGTCCCGGGGGCTCTGTTGTTGTCCCGGGGGCTCTGTTGTTGTCCCGGGGGCTCTGTTGTTGTCCCGGGGGCTCTGTTGGGGTCCTGGGGGCTCTGTTGGGGTCCTGGGGGCTCTGTTGGGGTCCTGGGGGTTTTGTTCGGGTCCTGGGGGCTGTGTTGTGGTTCTGGGGGTTTTGTTCGGGTTTTGGGGGCTCTGTTGGGGTCTTGACGGCTCTGTTGGGGTCTCGGGGGCTCTGTTGAGGTCTCGGGGGCTCTGTTGAGGTCCTGGGGGCTCTGTTGGGGTCCTGGGGGCTCTGTTGGGGTCCTGGGGGCTCTGTTGGGGTCCTGGGGGCTCTGTTGGGGTCCTGGGAGCTCTGTTGTTCTCCTGGGGACACTGTTGGGGTCCTGGAAGCTCTGTTGGTTGTCCCGGGGGCACTGTTGGGTGTCCCGGGTGCTCTGTCGGCATCCTGGGGGCTCTGTTGGGGTCCTGGGGTCTCTGTTGGGGTCCTGGGGGCTCTGTTGGTGTCCTGGGGGCTCTGTTGGTGTCCTGGGGGCTCTGTTGGGGTCCTGGGGGCTCTGTTGGGGTCCTGGGAGCTCTGTTGTTCTCCTGGGGACTCTGTTGGGGTCCTGGAAGCTCTGTTGGGGTCCCGGGGGCACTGTTGGTGTCCCGGGTGCTCTGTCGGCATCCTGGGGGCTCTGTTGGGGTCCTGGGGTCTCTGTTGGGGTCCTGGGGGTCTCTGTTGGTGTCCTGGGGGCTCTGTTGGGGTCCTGTGGGCTCTGTTGGTGTCCCGGGGGCTCTATTTGGGATCCTGGGGTCTCTATTTGGGATCCTGGGGGCTCTGTTTGGGATCCTGGGGGCTCTGTTTGGGTCCTGGGGGCTCTGTTTGGTTCCTGGGGTCTCTGTTGTGGTCCTGGGGGCTCTGTTCTTGTCCCGGGGGCTCTGTTCTTGTCCGGGGGCTCTGTTCTTGTCCCGGGGGCTCTGTTCTTGTCCCGGGGGCTCTGTTGGGGTCCTGGGGGCTCTGTTGGGGTCCTAGTGGTTTTGTTCGAGTCCTGGGGGCTCTGTTGTTGTCCTGGGGGCTCTGTTGGGGTCCTGGGAGCTCTGTTGGGGTCCTGGGGGCTCTGTTGGGGTCCTGGGGGCTCTGTTGTGGTCCTGGGGTTTCTGTTGTTCTCCTGGGTCCTCTGTTGGGGTCCCGGGGGCTCTGTTGGGGTCCCGGGGGCTCTGTTGGGGTCCCGGGGGACTCTGTTGGGGTCCCGGTGGTTCTGTTGATGTTCTGGGGGTTCTGTTCGGGTCATGGGGGCTCTGTTGCGGTCCTGGGGCTCTGTTGGGGTCCTGGGGGCTCTGTTGGGGTCCTGGGGGCTCTGTTGGGGTCCTGGGGGGCTCTGTTGTTGTCGTGGGGGCTCTGTTGGGGTCCTGGGGGATCTGTTGGGGTCCTGGGGGCTCTGTTGTTATCCTGGGGGCTCTGTTGTTATCCTGGGGGCTCTGTTGTTGTACTGGGGGCTCTGTTTGGGTCCTGGGGGCTCTGTTTGAGTCCTGGGGGCTCTGTTGGGGCCCTGGGGGCTCTGTTGGGGTCCTGAAGTCTCTGTTGGGTTCCTGGGGGCTCTGTTGTGGTCCTGGGGTTTCTGTTCGGGTCCTGGGTGCTCTGTTGTTCTCCTGGGAGCTCTGTTGGGGTCCTGCGCGCTCTGTTGGGGTCCTGCGCGCTCTGTTGGGGTCCTGGGGGCTCTGTTTGTGTTCTGGGGGCTCTGTTGGGGTCCTGGGGGCTCTGTTGTTGTCCTGGGGGCTCTGTTGTTGTCCTGGGGACTCTGTTGTTGTCCTGGGGGCTCTGTTGTGGTCCTGGGGGCTCTGTTGGGGTCCTGGGGGCTCTGTTGGGGTCCTGGGGTTTCTGTTGGGGTCCTGGGGGCTCTGTTGGTGTCCCGCGTCCTCTGTTTGGTTCCTGCGTGCTCTGTTGTGGTCCTGGCGGCTCTGTTGTTGTTTTGGGGGCTCTGTTGGGGTCCCGGGGGCTCTGTTGGGGTCCCGCGGGCTCTGTTGTTTTCTTGGGGGCTCTGTTGGGGGCCTGGGGGCTCTGTTGTTGTCCAGTAGGCTCTGTTGGGGCCCTGGGGGCTCTGTTGGGGCCCTGGGGGCTCTGTTGGTGTCCTGGGGGCTCTGTTGGGGTCCTGAAGTCTCTGTTGGTGTCCTGGGGGCTCTGTTGGGGTCCTGGGGGCTCTGTTGGGGTCCCCTGGGTGCTCTGTTGGGGTCCTGGGTTCTCTGTTGGGGTCCTGGGGGCTCTGTTGGGGGCCTGGGGGCTCTGTTGGTGTTCCGGGGGGTTCTGTTGGGTCCTGGGGTCTCTGTTGGGGTCCTGGGGTCTCTGTTGGGGTCCTGGGCGCTCTGTTGGAGTCCTGGGGGCTCTGTTTTGTTCCTGGGGGCTCTTTTGGTGCCCTGGGGCTCTGTTGGTGCTCGGGGGGCTCTGTTGGGGTCCTGAAGTCTCTGCTGGTGTCCTGGCACCTCTGTTTGGGTACTGGGAGCTCTGCTGTGGTTCTGGGGTTTCTGTTCGGGTCCTGAGGGCTCTGTTGTTCTCCTGGGGGCTCTGTTGTTGTCCTGGGGGCTCTGTTGGGGTCCTGGGTCCTCAGTTTGGGTCCTGCGGGCTCTGTTGGGGTTTTGGGAGCTCTGTTGTTGTCTTCAGGGCTCTGTTTGTTGTCCTGGGGGCTCTGTTTGGTATCCTGGGGGCTCTGTTGTTCTCCTGGGGGCTCTATTGA
>NW_027448846.1:0-39679 GCF_030867145.1 Opisthocomus hoazin
TGTTTACTCCTTTCATTGGCATTGTCAAAAGATAGTAACTGAAACATTTCGGTCTTCATATCCCCTGTTAGGTCCGGGTGCGTCTCGATAGCTTTGTAAAGTCGGTCAACAAACTGCTTAAACTGCTCATTTTGTCCCTGCTTAATATGTGCAAAAGCATGAGGTTGACCCGGCTCCTGCACGGAAAAAATTGCTTGTAATGCAAGATGCTGCGACAACTGTATCACCTGCGGTATAAAACCTAATTGCATATCTCCATCCGCAAAAGGACCCTGTCCAGTAAGTGTTTGTGATTGGATGCCATACAAAGGATCATTTTGATCCCGAGGCCGTGCAGCCTCTTGATCACACAGTCACGACCACACCCTGTGGAATAAAAGTTGTTGTGAGGGAGTTAGCACAATCTCAGCAATTTGTAAAATATCCATAGGAAGTAACTGATCAGCAGTAAAAATATACTTTAGCATTTGTTGGGTTACCGGTGATCTTAACCCATTCTGCATTACGGAAGTCTTAACTTTCTCCAATAACTTCCAATCAAATGCCTCCCATTTCGACCCCCCGCCCACTTGTGTCACCACCGGGTACGCTGCAACAAACGTGATGATTTGTCCCTCCACCACCGCATCTCGAAAGACTCCATCACTCTCCAGGATGCGTCTCTCCAGCAGGTGGCAGCACAGGATTAAGTAAGTGGCTGGGTAAGGGTGCAGCAGGCGGCAACTGTAAGGGTGGTGCTGGTGGTAACAATGGAACCGGGGGGGGTGGCAGCTCAGGATTCCAGTCCGACCGGAATGGATTCCCCTTCGTCAGCTCTGCCTGCACCGATGGTCCAAGCGCTTCACCAGTCCCCGGCGAAGGTGACCGCAACGACAAATCTTTTAACTGCTGGCTGATCTCCTTCAATACCTGTTTAAGCAAACCGTCCTCCCCCGCCCCTGACTCCTATTCCCCATCTGGGGACCCTGGTCGGGTCGGCGATAGTTGTGGGTATATTTTTTCAGGCGGAATTTCCTTCCTAGCCCTTTCAGCTAAGTCCCCATCACGTGTCTCTGCCACCGTTGTTTCTTTGACCGCCCATAGAGGTGGCATCCGTATGCTATTCTCAAACAAATTCCGTGCTTCGTTGGAAAGCATCATAGCATTTCCCGACGCTGGCAGCGTTGCAGGGGTCAGGGCAACAAAAGCAGACGTGGCGGCAGCTCTTTCGCTTTTCATCTCTCTCAAAGTCTCTTTTACTAACCGCCACAGCGTAGAATAACAGCCTGCGGTCTTATCCTCGCTACTGAACTCGTCCCATAGGCTTTGTCCTATGGCTTCCCAGGTGGGTAACTCAAACGTGGCTCCAGCCCCGGAGATTAAGTTACGCTCTCGTGCCCACATCAGTAGCTCTTTCAGTACTTTTGCATCGTAAGAGACCGCTCTCTTAGAGAGCATATGATGGAGGAGCTTCACCACTGCACTTTCTTCCTTTGTCAGCGTGGACCCCATCTCCTCCCCAGCCGCTCACCTGTTCCTGGTGAGATCCCCACGGGGATAACCGTCCCACCTCAATCAGCACGCGTGTCTTCTTCCCAGTCCGATGGGCACTTCGAACCGAAGCCGCCGGGGCAGCAGCTGCTTTCGGCTGGCTTCTCCAGCTTTGGTCGCCTCCTTCTACCTCCAGACGGATTCCATCATCTGAAGTCTTCGGGGCACACAAGGGTCCCTGTTCGGGCGCCAGATGTCGCGGAAGATGAACCGGACTCGACACGAAGATCAATGTGATCAGGTACAAGCCGTTTATTAGCCCCAGATAGCTCACATTTATATTCCCCATTACATACGCGGCGATCTCCCATTGGCAATAATCAAATTAAATCACATAGTAACACGACTATGATTGGTGTGCATTACTTGTTCACGCGCTGTGCTCGTGGCCTTCTTGCAGGCGGCAAGATCCTGTTCAGCATCTGGGAGTTGTTTTTCTCTGCGTTTTACTTCCTTGTTTTCAACTGCAGTTTGTCCTCTAGATGCCCTTGCGGCCTTACGCTAAGGCTCTGCGGCCTTATGCTAAGGCTTCATGGCCTTATAGAGAAATGCTGGATTGCTCACATGTCCCCAGTCCTTTCAAGCTTCATCCTCCACAGTCCTATCCTTAGAGGAAGAAGCAATGAAGAATTAGGGGAGACATCTCAAAGCAAAAGCAAAGCATTTCTCCTAGACCTAAACCCTCATGTACTCCTCCCTCATCCTTTCCTTTGCCAGGAGATCTTCCTTCAGCTCTGTTGCTGCAGCTCTAGCCTTTGCTGGCCGAGCTTGAGGTGATCAGCAGAGGCTCTTCCCACTGGCTGCTGAAGAGTCAACCCTGCTCTGCAGCAGTGGGTTCATGGGAAAAATGAGGGTACTGGTCAGTCTTGGTGTTCGACTTGGTCAGAGGAAACTGCTCCTAACTCAGCAGGGCTTGTCAGCACCTGCACTCCCAGCACTAAACAATGGGGAAAGCAGAAGGCTGTTGGAAAGGTTTGGAGCTTTTAAATCTCCATCCATCTTACTTGAAGATTTTCTTGGGACTTCAGAAACCCTCAGCATTTCTGCTGCACTCTGAGAGAAGAGAGAGAGTCTTGCAAGGTGTAAGAATTTCTTGTGGCCTAGTGCAGCAAGAGGGCAGCTGGTCTGTCCCTCTGTCTTGTTCTTAGCTGCGCTCGTCTAGTTCTGCATGAGATGGAGGGTGATCACACTTACCCTGAAAAACATCCAAACGCTACTGAGTACAGAGGGATCCAGTGCAGACAGCTAAATGTCTCACCCTGTCTCAAGGTCCTCAGCACCTCACTTCTAGCCAAGGACGCGCTCAACCTATTTCTCTTCAGCATGAGACTCCCTCCCTCTATGCTATCTTGGGTCTTCTTCCTGCCTTTAACCCACAGATGGCTACGCACCCCCCACTCTCTCCCTGCGCTCTCGTGTGTCTCACAAACCCTTCCCTCTTCCCCTGCGGTGATGGGACATCACCCGCTTTGTTTCAAGTCGCTGCATCCACTTCCTCTGTGCATCCCCATGAGTTTTCTGTTTCCCCAAGCTGCTCTCCAGACTGCTCTCTTTACCTGACTGTTGGTATGGACATTCTTGTACATGAAAGACTCCGTCCTTGAAGACCAGATTTATGGAGATCTGCTGCCCCCCTGTGCTGCTCACACATCACCCCCTATTTAAAGTGTCAACAAAACAGGACCCAAAGTCTGCTTCTTTGAGGTCTGGGTTTGGCAGTCTTCTATTCCTCGTTCTTACTCCCTTTGGGAGGTAAGACCCCACTATTGGCTGTTTTGTGGTCACAACAGCCAAGGCTGAGTCTGGTTTTCACATCCCTGATCAGCACTTCCTTCTTTGTGAGGAACAGATTCAGAGGAGCATCACCACTGTTGACCAATCTGGAAGCTGTGCAATAAAGACCTATGTTCCAAGCTGTGGCCAAAAGCCTGCCAGATACCTCCAGGAGTAATTGCATGCAGCTGTGGTCCCGTTCCAGTGAATACTAAGGTAATGAAAGTCAGCAAAGGGAGTTTAACTGTTCTTACCTCAAAGTGGAATGAAGAGATGTCCTGCAGGGCTTCAGCTCCTCCTCTCTGTGCCCCAGGCTGAGGCCATTGGTGCATATCTTGGCTGCAGCACCTCAACTGTGGCTCATCTTGGCTGAGAGGATACTTGCAAAAAGAAGCCTTCTACCAAATGCCCAAGACCTTGTGTGTGCAAAGGCTTTGCTTCAGAGGAGAGACATGCTGGAGGGAGTGGCACATGACAACATAAAGAAGAAATGAGGTGCCCACAAACAGAGCAAAACCTACTTTGTTCAAGACCAGGAGAGTGGTATTTTGTCTGCTGTGTCTCTGCAGCCCTGAGGACCTATGGTGGAGGTTAAGCTGATCTCAGGAAGGAAGAGATGATGTTGAAAATGTCCTTGGGTGTGGACATCCTGTGATCCAAGTACACTGTGGGCCTGACCCGTGACTGTGAGATCAAGCAAATAGTTAAATCATGGGGGATAGAAGAACCAGCAGAGTTTGAGAGGGAATGCCCTCAAGAGGAGACCCTGCTGTGATGTGCTTGGTGTTCATGCACTGCCCTGTATCCAGTGGGTAGAGAAGGGAGAGATCTTGCGTCCCTGCAGTGGTGGGATTCAGTGACTGGCTGTAAGGCACCAAATCTGTGTGAGATGCCCTGGGTGGTGCCTGTCACACAACGAGTGTGAGTGGGGTTGCGGTTCCTCTACAGAACTTGTGATGTCCCTGTGAAGTGCATACTGTTATCCTGAGAGCTCTGGCATTTCACATAGCACTACAAGCCTCAATTTGTAAATTAAATGAAGATTCAGCTGCCCTGAATGAGGTTAGGCAATGAAGGGATGCACATGAGACCAATGCAAATCTTACTCTTAAGGCCATGTAGACAATACAGCTGATAGAGAACAGAAAGAGAGAGACTTAGCTCTCCCTGTGCCACAGGACTCCTTTTCATGAGCTGATTACATCTATGGGTAGTCCTGGACATAAGGAGAATTTACAGGTTAAGTTGTCTTAGAATGTGAGCACCTTCTGTCATTTAAGGTGGCCAAAGACATTTCCCACCAGCCTCCAGGAAGATGCCCTCAGACACTGTCCTGTCTCTATGAACTGCTCCAGTGGAGTGTTCAGTTACCAGCACACATCTTGGTCACCTCTGGAACCAAACCTGTCACCAGGTGTCTGTGTCTGCACATCTTCCTGCTGCCCTCCACCTCCAATAACTAGCAAGGGAGCTGAGACAAGGAGCTCCCATGCAAGAGCCTATTTAATGTCCATCTGAACTGAGGCAAGAGGAATCCCACCTCTTGTGGGTTTGTGTTGTACATGAGAGGGAGCTGAGTCCTCTTCTAGCCCCAGGACTTCAAACCCAGGATGAGATGTCTCGAATGACTAGGCTGAATCCCTTCCTTCATTAGGGATAAAGGAGATGCCTCCCTGCCACTTACTGGTTTTCCTGTCTAATGATGGGACAAGCAAAGTGGTTTTTTCTTTCTCACTCTTTGTCTGAGAAGAGAAATGACACTAAAGAAAAGAGGAGTTTCTCCCCAGCGGAGGAATCATCAGTGATGACTTCATCCTGTTTCACAGCAGGTTCCCCTGGAGACAAAAAGACACCTTAAGTGAGCCCAGAGGGAGAAGAATCAGAGACACATTGAGCTTGTCCTCTGCTGCTGAGCTGAGGCTGAGCTTCTGGGACAAATGGACGTCGTGGCAAGTGGGCAGCACTGCAGAGAGGCAGCTGTGCCCAGGAGCAGCTCCTCTGCAAAGCACAGCAGGGCTGAGGGCACTGCCTGCAGGCAGCGAGGGGAGAGGAGAGAGGCAGAGAGAGGTTAACGGCAGTCTGGGGTTGGAGGATGCTGAGAGCTCACTGGGGGAGAAATCTTTTCAGCCATTGACACGGTAAGTCTCTGCATGAAGGACAATGTCTTTGAATTTTGTGAAAAGATCTACTAAAGCTGGCACACCGCACAACCTAAAGGATGGACCATGAGCAGTATCACAGTTTCTCTTTTGTAGAAGGTGAGGACGTGCTGCAAAGCAGGGACTGCCTTCTGCACCCTCAGAGGGACAGGCCATGACAGCTGCCTTCTCCCAGGGACGGCTGAAGGGTTGGGAAGGTGGATGTGCAGCCCGGGCTGCCCCAAGCTGTCCTTCAGAGCAGGGTCTATGCACCCCAGGGGCTGTGTGCTGGGGTAGGGACTCTGCTGCCTGCCAGGGTCAGCACTCTGCCTGGCCAAGGAGCTCACCATGACGCTACAGGGAGAAGCTGTAGGTGGAAGGAGCCACCCTTGGCAGGACAGGGTGCTTCTGCTGCATGGGTCAGGGCTGCTCACAGCTCCATATCACCCCCATGGCATTTCCAAGGGAATTATTCAAGATGGAGCTTTATGAAAGGGAAGCTGACTGTCTGCTGAGGTTTCTCCTCTTTGTGTGCTACATGGGCAGTGGGAGATTTCCAAAGGAACTTTTCATTTGGAAAGTTGAAGGAGGGATGACTGTAGAGAGGAGAAGCTTTCCTGAGTCTGCATTTTCACTTTCCAGCTCTGGGGGCTACAGACAGCACCAGCATCCCCTGGCCAGTTTCATCAGGGCTTGTGTGAGCTGCCCTTTAGTCCCTGCACTCACGGAGAGGCTGCAGGGCAGAGCTGGGCACACAGGGGCTCGTCTGGGGTCTGTGAGCACTGGCAGGGAGGAGATGTGGGTCCAGAGCAAGAGCTCCTGGCAGGGACAGCTCCAGGCAGTCGAGATGGGCAGGAAGGGAGGGAACTGCTCATGGAAACCCTGTTGCAGGGGAGATATGGGCACCTCCTGGCCATGGCCTGCAGTGCAGATGCCTTCCCTGAGCAGCCCCCTTCCTCTCTTCTCTGCCTCTCCCCTTGCCTCTCTCAGCCAAATCCTCACTATATTCTTCCTTGTTTCTCCTCTTTTCTCCTTTGAATTTATCTTTTTGTTGCTGTCACTCTCTGGGGATGGGAGTCTGAGCTGCAGACTCAAACTGTGATCTTGTTTGTCCGTTCATGCAGATGTGACCACGGCAACAAGTGTCCCACCTTCCCTCTAACCTCTGGGGCTGTGGGCAATGCAGCCTGTGGGGCTGGGGACTGAGTGAATTTTCACTCAATGAGATGACATCATTAGGACAATTGGCTAGCTCCTTGGGATGTCCTTCTAAGCTGTCAGCTGCCCTCCAGGAAGCAAACGTGACCCATAGCACCTCTGTTTTATCTTAGAGCTGCATGAAGAAGTGCAGAGAAGCTACAACCGAGGACATGCTCTTGGGCTGGTGAAATAAGCCATGTGTATTCTTGGCTAGAAGTGGCGTGCTGAGACCCACAGAATGTGTGAGACCTTTAGTGGTCTCTGTTGTCAGTAGTATCTCCATCTCTTCATCAGTCCATCAGTCCATCAGGGTGTAAGCCCAGGGCATTTCAGAAATAGAAGGATGGACAGACCAGCTGCCATATCTCTGCATTAAACCACAGTCATTCCTCTTGCCTCACAGGGCTTGCCCTGTTCACCCTGCAGTCAACAGAAACATGGAGAGTTTCCATCATCTAATGACAACAACCACAAGGGGAAATCAGGGAAGCTGTGAAAACCCAAAATTTCTGAGTCTGACCTCTGCAGTTTTGATGCTGAAAATTCCTACTGTGACAGGAGGAGGTTCGTCTGACAAAGTTGTACAACGGGTCTGGACCTTGCCCCACCATGCCCATGCACCCACTGCCTGCAGAGCAGAGCTGGTTTTTTAGCAGCCGGAAGGAAGAGGTCCTGCTGCTCCCGGTACACTCAGGAACAACCAACCAGAGCTGCAGCCACAGAGCTGAAGGAAGGGCTCCTGGAAAACGAATGATGAATGTGTGTAACAGGGTGAGGGTCTTGGAGAAAGGCTTTGATTTTGCTCTGAGAAGTCTGCCCTAAATCTTCATTGGTTCTTCCTCTAAGAACAGAATCCCATGCCCAGATGAAGCAAATGACCAACAGCAGCTCCATCACCCAGTTCCTTCTCCTTGCATTTGCAGACACAAGGGAGCTGCAGCTCTTGCACTTCTGCCTCTTCCTGGCCATCTACCTGGCTGCCCTCCTGGGCAACGGCCTCATCATCACTGCCATAGCCTGTGACCACCGCCTCCACACCCCCATGTACTTTTTCCTCCTCAACCTCTCTTTTCTTGAGCTGGGCTCCGTCTCCACCACTCTCCCCAAAGCCATGGCCAATTCCCTCTGGAACACTAGGGCCATCTCCTATGCAGGGTGTGCTGTCCAGCTCTTTTTCTTTCTCTTCTTGATTGTGGGGGAGTACTGTCTTCTCATCGTCATGGCCTATGACCGTTACATGGCCATCTGCAAACCTCTGCACTATGAACTGATGATGGGCAGCAGAGCTTGTGTCTACATGGCAGCAGCTGCTTGGGGTAGTGCTTTGCTCAATTCTCTCCTGCACACTGTCAATACATTTTCAATTCCTCTCTGCCAAGGCAGTGCCCTGGACCACTTCTTCTGTGAAATACCCCAGATCCTCAAGCTCTCCTGCTCACAGTCCTACCTCAGGGAAGTTGGGCTTCTTGGGGTTAGTCTTTCTTTGGCTTTTGGGTGTTTTGGTTTCATTGTCGTGTCCTATGTGCAGATCTTCAGGGCTGTGCTGAGGATCCCCTCTGAGCAGGGACAGCACAAAGCCTTTTCCACGTGCCTCCCTCATCTGATTGTTTTGTCTGTTTTTATCAGCACTGGCATGATTTCTTATATGAAGCCCCTCTCCATCTCCTCCCCATACCTGGATCTGGTTTTGTCATTTCTCTACTCGGTGGTTCCTCCAGCAGTGAACCCCCTCTTTTACAGCATGAGGAACCAGGAGCTCAAAGATGCGTTGAAGAAGCTCATTCTGTTATTAGTCTTTCAGCAGCTATAATGTGCCCATTTCTTTTCACAAGTGATTTCTACTGCTTATGGGGAACCTCCTGTGCTCTGGTCATTTTATCTGTGATAATTCTGTTTCTTCAGGAATGTCTGCATGAACTCCACTTCTCCAGAGTCATAAATTGAGCCTGTCTAACCCTGAGGTCTTTACACATGTGTCTGTCACAAGGTTACAGCTGGCCTCCGCTGTAAAATCTCTCTAATAAAAGTGGATTTCCTCAGTGGCATTGGCTAGAGGTTGGGCTTTCCTTGCATGGCTGAGGTCAGGAGCAGGCTGAAGAAACTGACCCTGTGAGTACAGTTTGCTGTGCTGCGGTTCTCCATGGAATGGGGGGAGGAAGACATGGGGTGATGTATTAGGGAATGGGACTCCAGTGAACTTTCACTGGTGGCCTCCCTTTTTGGCCTCTTCCAGCACTGACCTCTCACCACAGGTTTATGTGTGAGCTTTGTTGCATGGCCACTTCCCTCTTCCTGCTGGGCTCAGTGACTGCACAGGTGGAAAGGGAAGCCCTGCTCCACTTCTCTCCTTGTCCAAACCCTGGCAAAACCCAGAGCGAGGACATCTGCGAAACACCACATGGGGTATGGATAAGACTGCGTAGTTATCAGGACTTATGGGAGGCTGTCTCAGGTACAAGAAACTGAAGGGGGACAGGGCACAAAGGAATGTCTTGGGGATCACCTACGAGAAACTGTTCCTCACACCACATACACCCTTTCCAGTGCTGAGCTGGAACAGTGGGTCCATCTGTGGGACAGTGTGGCTGGGCTGGGCACAGGCCGGGGCACTGGCAGCGGTCACAAAGGAACTGCCATGGGGTGACCACCTGGATTTGGTGGCTGCAAGAAAAGTTAAGAGTAAAGAGAAGGGATCCAAAATTCAGATGCCCAGTTTAGGAATGATATTGGCAAGCTGTCGTGGGTTTAGCAAAGGGCTGCAGGACAGCAAGGGACTGGAGCACTTGGCCTGTGAGGAGAGGCTGAGGGAGCTGGGCTTGTCCAGTCTTGAGAAGGGAAGGCTGAGCAGGACATCATCCCAGCCTGCCAGCACCCACAAGAAGGTTATGGAGAACAGAGAGCACGTCTCTTCACCCTATTGCATGGCAGGAGGACAAAAGACCATGGGAGGAAAGTGAACGAAAAATGTTTCAGCCAGGAGAGAAGGACAACATTTTTCCCCAGGAGCTCAACCAAGTGCTGGAACAGGTCACCCATGGAGGCTGGGTAGTCTCTGTCCTTGGGAAGTCTCAAACTCAAACTGAATCAAGCCTTGAACCATTTGGTCTGACCCTGTTTTGGACAGGTTGCACTGCAGACTTCCGGATGTCTCATCCAGGCACTGTTCCTTTAAGATCCTATTGCGCCCTTTTTGTAACTGGAGCAGAGCAGATGTTTGTGGGGCTTGAATCCTCCTGTGCTGTAAGGGACTGTTTAAACAAACGTTTAAAACCATGAAGAGAGGTTGATACCTCAATGTGACTTGCTCTGGGTATCGACTAAAAAGCCCTGGTCAGGGAAGCTTTTAGGGAGTGAGGTTCTGTGCAAGACACCAAAAGATCCTGTTCTAATGCCTGTAGGCCTGTCAGACGTCATTTAAATAGCAATGAAAATGGAAGTAAGAAGAGCTGAAGACAAAGACCCAAAGCAAAGACACATCTCAATGGACTTTTCAGGTTTTTCTAAGACTTTCAAGGATATCCTTTTTTGAGAAATGTTGTCCAGAATAGGGAATGGATGTAGGACACACGTATCTTCAGCTACATTGACACAGAAACCTGGTGCCAGTGGAGATGATCTAGCAAACCCTCCCCAGCCTCCTCCTGCAGCTTCCAAGGAGCTCTGGTCTCCCACAGGTCCTCTGAGATAGAAGCCACTCCCAGCACAGCAATCCAGGTACACTGCGGCCCCTAACAGTGGCATTGCCTGTTTATGGTCAGATACCTGATGTCTGTTTTAAAAAGTATACAATTTTATTATTTCCTATATTTTAGAAAAATCTACAAGCACATTTACATCAGCTGAATCGCTGGAGTCCTTTCTTAGAAATGGAAATGTCCCTTTGGTCATCTGCACTCAGCTGTCCAAGATTTGTTCCCTCCTAACTTCTGGGGCACCCCCAGCCTACTTGCTCATAGGGCAGCATTAGGAGCCAAAAAGTCCTTGATGCTGCACAAACACTGCTCAGCTGTAACTAAAACATAGATGTATTCCCAGGTGTCTCTTGAGTCCCTGGAGCCATTACAGTGACAAGGGGAGAGCCCTACCTGACTTAGGGCTGGGGCTGGTATGGGGTAATGGGGTCTGGGATGATGTTTCTGGGGCAGTTTCTTCTGTCTGTTTGTCACTGTTTAGAGCAGGGCAGCAATAAATGAGTGGCAGATGCGTGATATTATCACACCCCCCCCCCACCCCCTACTAGGGGAAGGGAAAAAGGAGGAAAAGGGAGAGGGACTTACAAACTGGAAATTAAAATAACTTTACTAATAACACCAAAAATAGAGCAATAATGCAAAATACATAAATTCTATTGAGTTTCCCAGAGTTGTGGGGGCTGATGTTGTTCCAGTGGCTGCTGGGCAGACACTAGGAAGTCCTGTCACACCAACCCACATCCTGGGAAGCAAGGATTAAGGACACGTAGTGGTTCCTTAGGAAGACAAATGTCTGACTAAGAAATATCATCTCTTTGCATCCCTCCTTTACCTCAGTATCAATGCTGAGCATGATGTCATAACGTACGGAATATCCCATTGTTCAATTCAGGTAAGCTGTCACATCTATGTCACCTCCCAACCACTGGACCACCCTGAGCCAGCCAGCTTTGGGGTGGTTGGAGAGACAGCCTTCATGTGGTCTGAGCACTGCTCAGTAACAGCCAAAACACTGGTGCGTGATCAACACCGTTCCAGCCATGAGTCCGAAGCACAGCAACATGTGCGCTGCTCTGGTAAAAGTGAACTCCATCCCAGCCAGACCCAGTACCGTGGTGCTCAGGGGTCTTTTCCAGCCTGTGTTATTCTGTGATTCAATGAATATTTTCCTTGGAGAGCTCTTGGAAGACAGAATCAGAGAATCACAGAATCACAGAATGCTTGGGGTTGGAAGGGACCTCTGTGGGTCACCCAGTCCAACCCTCTTGCCGAAGCAGGGTCACCCAGAGCAGGCTGCACAGGACCTTGTCCAGGAGGGTCTTGAATATCTCCAGAGAAGGAGACTCCACAACCTCCCTGGGCAGCCTGTTCCCAGTGCTCCGTCACCCTCAGAGGGAAGAAGTTCTTCCTCATGTTCAGCTGGAACTTCCTGTGCTTCAGTTTGTGCCCATTGCCCCTTGTGCCCATTGCTGGGCACTACTGAAAAGAGCTTGACCCCATCCTCCTGACACCCACCCTGCAGAAATTATAGGCATTTATTAGGTCCCCTCGCAGCCTTCTCTTCTTCAGGCTGAACAAGCCCAGCTCCCTCAGCCTCTCCTCATAGGAGAGATGCTCCAGTCCCCTCACCATCCTCGTAGCCCTGCGCTGGACTCTCTCCAGTAGCTCCTCATCTTTCTTGAACTGGGGAGCCCAGAACTGCACACAGTACTCCAGATGAGGCCTCACCGGGGCAGTGTAGAGGGGATGGAGAACCTCCCTCGTCCTGCTGGCCACACTCCTCCTAATGCACCCCAGAATGCCATTGGCCTTCTTGGCAGCCAGGGCACACTGCTGGCTCATGGGTCCACCAGGTCACCCACGTCCCTCTCTGCAGAGCTGCTCTCCAGCAGGTCTGCCCCAAGCCTGTACTGGTGCATGGGGTTGTTCCTCCCCACGTGCAGGACGCTGCATTTGCCCTTGTTGAACCTCATCGGGTTCCTCTCTGCCCAACTTTCCAGCCTGTCCAGGTCACGCTGAATGGCAGCACAACCTTCTGGTGTATCTACCACTCCTCCCAGAACAGAAAGAGAAACAAGAAAAAGCACAAAGGAAGCAGTAGAGACATAAAATTCACAAGTACAAATACAGCAGTTCCTCCAAGGAACATTCCTCCACTCAAACCATTAGCAAGGAATCTATTAGATAAATTTAATGAAACAGGCTCAATTTTATCTGCTCAGGTGCTGGGCCCCAAAGAGGGTAATTGTTGGTTATGGTACCATGTGCTCAGTTGCATGTCGGCAACTTACAATCCTGTACAAAGTCAGAGGCTGTGAAGGGGGCTGTGAGATCACTTCTGGCTCTGGAGGTCATTTGTCAACTGCAGTTACGCACCTGAGAAAGGGACCATAAAGTCATTTTTCTCTGAAGCCGCTGACAGGGCAGCCTTTGACTCATAGTGGGGATATGTGCTTTTCAGCTCCCCTCTGCCAGTGTCTGTGACAGGCCAACAGCAGCCACCTGACTGGCACAGACACTGGGAGATCCCCTCTGCCGAAGGACCCAGGCTTACTGCAGGAAGGGGGCTGGTATTTTGGGTGCCGTGTCTCTTGCGCCCGAGCACATGATGGGACAGCAGTGACCGAGAGGCTTTGTGTAAATGTGGGGTATCTTATTGTATCTATGTGAAATCAATGAAACTGGAGAAATATTTGTGTCTGAGATGCACCCTCAGAGTATAAGCAATGAATGGGAAACAAAACACCTTGCTGGCTGCCCCAGCTCTTGGAAGGCTGGTCTGTGCCTGGAGCAGTCAGAGCTCTTGAGAACCAGAATAGCCAGGGCTTTTGTGCTGGTCTGGGGAGACAGGATGGCATGGAGGGGCTGCAAAGCTCTCAGGATCTCCAGGGGAGGAGAGCAGGGGACACAGGGTGCCTCCTTTGCTTTCTGCCATGCATGATCCCTCATCTCTGGGGCTGACTCCTCTCTGTCCCCCAGCAGCTGCTGTGCCCTTGAGAGGGGCTGAGGCTGTGGAGCGACTGCCCAGAGCACCCTGTGGTGGGCACAGCTGTTAGGCCAGCCCAGACTGGGCTGTGCTGGGGAGAGGGCATTGTCAGTGGAAAGAGGGCAGGGGAGGTGGGAGAGCTTGGAGGGGAGATGGACTGGACTGGGAGATACCTGGGAGAGAAAAACATCAGTGTATAACTCATGAAGGGTGAAGGGTGAAGACTCACACCAGGCAGTTTGTTGTGCAGAGCCATGGCTGACAGAAGGGCTTGATGACATGTAGGTATAGGAGAAGGAGGCTGCTCTGTGCCCTTGGTGGCATGGATAGACCAGGAAGCTGGCCCAGGGCCTTTGTCACCACTCCACCGTTGGCCATTTCTCATCGGCCTTTTCCAGACCCTGGTATTTTGGCCCAGACCCTGGCAGACCCTGGAGCAGGGCTGTCTGTGAAGCCCCATATGTGACATGGCCTCTCCAGGACCTTGGAGCAGCTGCCTGACAGGAAGGTCATGAGATCACAAAGCACTAAGAAATGCTGTGGGCACCATGTCAGAGTAACCATTCCTCACTCTGAACACACCCTGTCCTGTGCTGTGCCCTCGCAGCAGGGCCATGGGAACATACTTGAGGCAGCGGGGTTGTGACAATGCAGGAGAGGGCACAGATATGAAGCAGCTGCCAGGGGGTGACAGCAAGGACAGGCACAGACAAGGAATTTATGTACATTGCCTCTGCTGAGCAAGGAAGAAGGAAGGATTCTGTGAAATACTCTGTGATTCAAGAAAAAGGATTCTGTGAAACATTCTGTCCAGATTTCAGATACTCACGTTAAAGATATAGGCAAGCTGGTGTGGTCTTTGCAAAGGGCCCTCAGGACAGCCAGGCACTGGACCACTTTTCCTGTGAGGAGAGGCTGAGGGAGCTGGGCTTGTCCAGACTCGAGAGGGGAAGGCTGAAGGGGACCTCATCCGAGCCTGCCAGTACCAATGAAGACGTCATGGAGAATGCAGTCAGTCTCTTCATCCCGATGCATGGCAGGAGGACAAAAGACAATGGGAGAAAGGTGAAATGGGAGAGGTTCAACCAAAAAATAAAGACAACTTTTTCCCTGAGGAGCTCAGCCAAGTGCTGGAACAGCTCACACAGAGAGGTTGGGCAGTGTCTGTCCTTGGGGCTGTGTAAGCTAAAACAGGCAGGATGCAGAAACAACAACAAAACCACACATGAAATGTAAAGAGTAGATTTATTTTCATTATCTCACAAAGCAGGGGATCTCTGATACAGCACCTGGGCAGAGGCACCGAAGCCAAGCAGGAGTGCAGACACCACAGAGCTCAGTCCCTGCTAGACAAAGACTGAGAGCTACTGAACTTGTTTCTTTCACATTGGTATATCAGGGATTCACTCAGACAGAACTTTCCACTGTGCCTGGATCCTTCCCGCAGCAGGGCAGGAATCTCAAGCATGTTCGACAGATTGCCTTGGAGTAAATCACAGGCCTATGTTATCTAAACACAGATGTCGTACTTCTTCAGCACACAAGACTAATCATTGTTCAGTATGCTACATGTGTTTTCCGACACCCCAGCTGCAAGTCACTTGAGTGTGTTGACAATCCTCCTTGCCAATCTTCCATTGTCATCCCACATGCCGCAGGTGACAATCCAACAGCACACACCGTCTCTCCTGCCTGAAAGATTGTTATGGACAGATGGAGAACAAAGTCATGGGCTAAGTGAACTCAATGCATATATTAGAGGGATGGCCCATATGGTAAGGAAGACAGGAAAAGAAGAGGTAATTTATGGGGAAGTGTGGGATCTGAGTGTGATGTAGATGGTATAAAATAAGGGGTGGGCACTGTCCTGGTTTCAGCTGTGTCTCACTCACGATATCTTCCCCTTGACCATCCTTGTACCCTCCCATGCAAACAGCCCGTTTCTCTTTACCTTTCCTCCCTGTTCCTAGTTTGGCTTCCTTTGCACCTTCATTCGGCATTTCCAAGCTTGTCACCATGGCAGTTCCTCCCTTGGTCAGCAATTCCATTGAACAGGTACCTCCTTCTTCTACCATTAGTGTCCCGCAATTCCTCATGTTGCTGTCTTGTCAGAGATACCACAGATCTCGTATGCACACATCAAAAGCTGTCAAAACAGAGCTTCACTCCAGGGGGAACTCTGAGAATCTTTTAGATTTGGCAGTGGAAGCCTGATGAAGCTTGACAAGAAGTTACAAGTCATTCAGTAGGGGAGAATAACTCAAAATATTGTGGGCAGGCTGGGACCTGAACAGCTCAGGAGTGACCCTGAGGAGAAGAGCCTGGGCGTTCCAAAGGATGCCATATAATAAGGCCAACAGCATACAGGTCTGCATTAGGAGGAGTATGGCCAGCCAGACCGGAGAGTTATCACCCCCTTGATTCAGCAGTGGTGTAGCCGCATCTGGACCAGTGTGTCTGTGAGGCTCCCCAGTCCGGAAGAATGAGGAGGAACCAGGAAGGTTCTAGAGGAGATCTGCCAGGATGGGTTATACGGCGTGTGTGGAGAGGCTGAGGGACCTGGGCTTCTTTAATCGTGTGGAGGCTGAGGGCACTGAAGTAGTAGCCTGCATCTGCCTGAAGGGTTGTTTCAGAGATGATGGAGCTTTTCCTGGTAGTGAGAAGGGAAGGAAACCTTCACAAAGTGATGCTTGGAAGGTGCAGACTAGAGGTGAAGAAAAAGAGGTCTCACTCAAAGGGTATCCTTGTTGTGTAAGAGGTCACCCAGAGGAACTCTGGATCAGCCCATAGATTTGAATGTCAAGGAAAAGACAGTGAGGGTGGAGAGACATCAATTAATGTACGGAAATGCTGGGGTGAGCGCTGGGTAGGAAGTAAAGATGTGTGACTACAGGCTGAAGGGAAAGAAGCGCAGGCATGGGAATGTGTAGGACAGCCTGTAGTACAAATTGCAAAGGACTCTGGCAGAGCTGAAAGATTCAACAGGACCAAGGGCTTTGTCCCCTTGGCTATGGCAGCTGCCTCTAACACCGACTCCTACCAGGAGAAACTTACTTTTGAGGCTCTGGACTTTGTTTCATCCTCGCATCTTCTTTGGGAGGCTGGGAGGTATCACAGAATTTACACTTGTCATTGCTCACCCTCACATCCAGCTGTCCCCAAGAAGAGCCCTGAGCCACGCGTGAGGGACAGCATCTGCCTTCCCAGGGCCCGGGGCTCAGATCTTGGCCTTTCTGCTTCATAAAGCAGGCCAAGGGTTTTCTCAGCATTGCAGCCACCTGCACAGTGCCCTTGCCTACCTGCAATCGTGGCCTCCAATTCTCTGCTCTAAGGAGTCCCTGGGGAGGCTTTGTCAGTAATGGACCACAGTGGGGCCAATCAATGCTTCCAGGTACTTTGAATTTTCCTTCTGCCTTCTTGAGCATTTTTTTCTATCTCCTCTCAGTATCTGAGGTTCATGGACTCAGCACCAAATACCCCATGGGGCTCATTAAAACGCAGTAAGTGCTAAGCTAACAAGCTCCTGTAAATTTCTTCAATTCTTCAAGACTTGTACAGCTAATTGGAGAATTTTCATAGTGTAGACAAGGAGGAAGATATTATACTGTTCCTAATAAAAATATTTTTTTTATTTTTAGGAATATTTTAAATTGCTTTTCAGCTTACAGAAGAAGTGGTAGAATCATTCTTAAAGTGATCCTGATCCAGGGTGTCTCCTCAGGAGGGCTGGACAGGTAGGAAAAGCAGTCCCTCTTGGTCTGACACTCTATGGATATCTTTGCTCCTCACCTCCCCAACCTCAACATTTCTCTCATCGGCCACCTGGGACTTGTGTCACTGTTCCTTGCATCAGACTTCTCCACTGATCTCTGCAGCTGGATGTTACAGCTCCATTGCACCATCTCCCACCTCCTCTCCACAGAGAGCTGCCTGCACACAGGCACAGAAGGAGTTTTCCTATTTGTAAGAAAGGAGTAATTAAAGCACAAACAAGTTCCATAAATAAAACTCACTGTGCAAACATACAGTAATTACAATCTACCTCTAATGAGGCTGCCTTCTTTTAAGGCATAAATTATGAGAAATATTGTAGCTAGGTAGAGGAAAAAAAATAGTTACAAACATAGTTAAAGAGTTGGCTAAGGAGACGATTAGACTACTGAAAGGGAAGCAAACCTTTAACTCCCTGATGTCAAAAGAGCAGTTCGATAGGTGACAGGAATCTGAATGAACAAAGAGTAAAGGGAGGAGAAAACTGGACAATGATGTAAAGGGCCTTTGTCTAGGCAGCCTGCATCTTTAAAAAATTACTTTGGAAATAGTCAAGACAGGTGAAAATATATGAAAAATTAGAGATATTCAATATACTGTTTAACAGGCAGGATAGCACTGGAACAAGCTGCCCAGGGAGGTTGTGGAGTCTCCTTCTCTGGAGATATTCAAGACCCCCCTGGACAAGGTCCTGTGCAGCCTGCTCTGGGTGACCCTGCTTCGGCAGGGAGGTTGGACTGGGTGACCCACAGAGGTGCCTTGCAAACCCAACCATTCTGTGATTCAGTTTTGAAGTTATAGGGAGAGATCCATATTTCTTTGGAATATCCCTTTCAAAGCTTCCTGGCATTGGTCGAGGGCTCTTGTGAGTGAGGACAAGGCAAGGTTGCGCCTGTTGTTGAAAAAGGTCAGAAAGACAACCCAGGGAACCCCAGGCTGTACAAGGTCACTTTGGCATTTCTGTGCACCTACGTAAGAAGAACATGTTGATAGCAGTCAGCATGGATTGATGATGGGTCAGTCATGCCTCTCAAACCTGCTTGCCGCCATGACGAAGTATCAGCATTTGTGGATGAGTAAAGAACAGTGGATGCCATTTTTGACCCTTCTGACATGGTCTCCCTCAATGTCCTTTTTCCCAGGTTAGGCCATTACTGTCTGTATGAGCTGACAAAGAAATGGATAAAAAAACAGTTGGACGATCAGGCTGAGAGAGCAGTGGTGAAGGAGTCATGTCCTACCTGGAGGTAACTGGGACATACTGGGGCATTGTGGGGCAGCAGAAAAATAGAAAATTCAAAAAGTAGAAAATTCAATGCTTGGAACACACCAGTGTCTTGGCTATTGTTTATCCATGTTTGCCCAGTGTCAAGGTCTGCTCTGTTTCTTATTCTGCTCCTGCCCAGTGAGTAAGTGGGTGGTGGGAAAGAAGCCGAGAGGGGACAACGCCAGGACATCTGATCCAAACTCCCCAGAGGGATATTCCATACCAAAGGACCTCATGCTCAGGAATAAAATCATGTGACAGAGGAAGAAGGATGTGGACATATTTATTGTCCAATTTATCTGCTGCTTGGAAAGTGACTGGGCTTCAGTCTGCTTGTGGGAGGTGGTGAAGGATGGTCTTTGTTTCACTCGGTGAGACCTTATTAGTCTCTTTTCTTCACCTATTAATCTGTTATTATCTTGAGCTGAAACATTTCACACTTTATTTCTCCCTGCGTTCTGCCCTGTCCCACTGGGGAAGGGGAGGAATGAGTGCCTGGCTGCTGGACTAGTGGCCAGATTTAACCCAACACAGCAGGGAAGTTCTTGATAACTGGGAGTGAGTTCAGTGCAGGGCTGCCAAGATGCTCAGGGGCTGAAGCACTTGCCTGGCAGTTGAAACTGAGGGCAAGGGTCTTGTTTAGCCTGGAGAGTGGAAGATCTCAAGAACCTCATAGCAGCCTGTCTGTCCCTATGGGGAATTTTTCATGAAGATGGAGCCAGTCTTGTCACCGTGGTGCCTGGGAGGAGGGTAATAAACAGTAGCAAGATGTGGAAATAAGAATGATTCAGAACAGAGAGAAGGAAAATCTTTCCCTCCATGAGGGCATCCAAGCATTGCAGCAGGTCTTCCAGAGATGTTGTGCCATCTCTGTCCCTGGAAGCTTTCCAGCCACCACTAGAGCAAGACTTGAGCAACGTGGTCAGGCTGTACAGATATTCCTGATGTGAATGTGAGGCCAGAGCAGAGACCTCCTCAAGTCCAATTAAAGATACAGGAAACTCAAGTGTTGCTGGGGTTTCTTCCCCTCTTGGTCTTCCCTTGTGGACAGCAGGAAAAATTCTCAGGTTCCCCATGACCATGGAACTAAGTCAGATGTTAGGGTAGTCAGACCAGCTGCAGATTTCTTGTCCTGCTCCAGGCAGCGTTACTTAGATGGCAGGCTGCTTGACAAGCATCCCCAAACAGTCCGCATCATTTTCTTTGCATCCCCTTTCATTCCCTTTTCACTCTTCCCTCCTCTCCAGTCCTACGCTTTAACAATCCTTGTGACCTCCTATGCTAAAAAAAAGCCAAGTCTTCTTTACCATTTCCCCACTGGGCCTGCGTTTGCTCTCTTTGTACCCTTCTTTCTTAGACGATTGCCACGGTGCTTTCTACCTTGATTGGAAACTCCATGAACATGAGTAATCTTTTCTTATCTTAATTGATGGTTGTATTAGAAGCACCATGGCACAGGATGACCATGAGCACACGTACTTTAAAAGCTGGACATCTGGAGGTTTTGTTCATGGGGACCTTGAGATACGTGTGGATTTCACCAGCAGAAGCCTGAAGATATAAAAGGAAAAGTTGCAGAACAACTCCATGCAGCAGCATGGGAAGGGATCTGACCAGCGAAGGGGTGCCCTGAGGAGATGGGTCTGGGCATCATAATGGCAGATGCCATAGGAGCCAGTGGGCCTCCCATTTCAAAAGGAAAGTGAAGAAAGTGGAGAGGGTCCAGAGGAGGTCTGCCAAGAGTCTGCAGCAATGTGGAAGTCTTGCGGAAGGGAGCTGGAGGCACCTGAGGTATCAGGTGCCAACAAGAAAATACCCATGAAACACCTCAAGGGAAAAAAGGGGAAACTTGGTGGGATGAATCCCACGACTGGAATGTATCTCTTGATGGCTACAGACTGTTCAGAAGGGACAGGCGAGGAAGGAGGGCCGGGGGCGTTGCCCTTTACATCAAGAAAACACTACAGAGTGAAGAGCTGTCCCTTAAGAATAACCACGAGCAGGTCGAAAGCTTATGGGTAAGAATCAGAGAGAGAGGCAACAAAGGGAACCTAGTGGTTGGTGTCTACTACAGGCCGCCAGATCAAGAGGAGCTGATAGACGAAGTGTTCTTCCTCCAACTCTAGGAGGCTTCGCGCTCGCAGGCTCTCATCCTACTCGGGGACTTCAACTACCCCGACATCTGCTGGAAAAGCAACATGGCAAGCTGTAGGCAATCCAGCAGGTTCATAGAATGCGTTGAGGACAACTTCTTAAGCCAGGTAATAAGCACCCCTACCCAAGGGGATGCGATACTAGACCTGGTGGTCACCAATGCGAGTGAGCTCGTTGGGGATGTCAAGATCGGAGGTAGCCTGGGCTGCAGTGACCACGCGCTGGTGGAACTAACACTACTGAGGGAAATGGGAATAATGAAGAGCATAGTCAGGACCCTAAATTTTAGGAGGGCAAATTTCCAGCTCTTCAAGGAGATAGTCAGAAGGACTCCCTGGGAAACGGTCCTCAGGGACAGGGGAACAGAACAGCGCTGGCAGGTCTTTAAGGATGTATTCCAGAGAGCGCAAGAGCTCTCGATCCCCAAGTGTAAGAAGTCGGGCAGAGAAGGGAAGAGACCAGCATGGCTGAGGCAAGAGATGCTGGTCAAACTAAGGAACAAGAGGGAACTGCACAGGCAGTGGAAGCAGGGACTGGCTTCCTGGGAAGAGTATAGGGAAGCTGCCCGGTTGTGTAGGGATGGGGTCAGGAAGGCCAAGGCACAACTGGAACTGAACTTGGCAAGGGATGCAAAAAATAACAAGAAGGGCTTCTACAGCTATGTCAGCCGGAAAAAGATGGTCAAAGAAAGCGTACCCCTGCTCATGAGCGAGACTGGCGAACTGGCAACAGCAGATGAGGAGAAAACTGAGGTACTCAACAACTTTTTTGCCTCAGTCTTCACTGGCAACCTCTCTCCTCACCCCTTCTGAGTCGATGAATGGCATGAAGGAGACCAGGAGGGTAAAATCCTTGCAGCTGTAAGTGAAGACCAGGTTCGGGACCTCCTGAAGAACCTAAACGTACAGAAGTCCATGGGACCTGATGAGATGCATCCCACAGTCCTGCGGGAACTGGCTGATGTAGTTGCCAAGCCACTCTCCATGATATTTGAAAAGTCATGGCAGTCAGGGGAAGTCCCCGGTGACTGGAAAAAGGGAAACATTGTGCCCCTTTTCAGAAAGGGTAGAAAGGAAGACCCTGGGAACTACTGACCTGTCAGCCTCACCTCTGTGCCTGGGAAGATCATGGAACAGATCCTCCTAGAAGATATGCTAAGGCACATGGAGGCCAGGGAGGGGATTCGAGACAGCCAGCATGGCTTCACCAAGGGCAAGTCCTGCCTCACCAACCTAGTGGCTTTCTATGATGGTGTAACAACAAGGGTGGACAAGGGAAAACCAGTGGATGTCATCCATCTGGATTTTTGTAAAGCCTTTGACACGGTCCCCCACAACATCCTTCTCTCTAAATTGGAGAGCCATGGATTTGATGGGTAGACCGTTTGGTGGATAAGGAATTGGTTGGATGGTCACAGCCAAAGGGTAGTGGTCAACGACTCAATGTCCGGATGGAGACCAGTGGCGAGTGGAGTCCCTCAGGGGTCTGTTCTGGGACCGGTGTTGTTCAATATATTTATCAATGACATGGACAGCGACATTGAGTGTACCCTCAGCAAGTTTGCAGATGACAGCAAACTGAGTGGTACGGTCGAGACACCAGAAGGACAGGATGCCATCCAGAGGGACCTGGACAAGCTGGAGAGGTGGGCCTGTGTGAACCTCATGAGGTTCAACAAGGCCAAGTGCAAGGTCCTACACCTGGGTCGGGGTAATCCCCACTATCAGTACAGGCTGGGGGATGAAAGGATCGAGAGTAGCTCTGCTGAGAGGGACTTGGGGGTACTGATAGACCAAAGGCTGGACATGAGCCAGCAATGTGCACTGACAGCCCAGAGGGCCAATCGTGTCCTGGGCTGCATCAAGAGAAGCGTGGCCAGCAGGTCGAGAGAGGTGATTCTGCCCCTCTCCTCTGCTCTGGTGAGACCTCACCTGGAATACTGCATTCAGCTCTAGTGCCCTCAGCACAAGAAGGACATGGAACTGTTGGAGCGGGTCCAAAGGAGGGCTACAAAAATGATCCGAGGGCTGGAGCACCTCTCCTGTGAGGACAGGCTGAGAGAGTTGGGCTTGTTCAGCCTGGAGAAGAGAAGGCTGCGGGGAGACCTGATTGCAGCCTTTCAGTACTTAAAGGGAGCCGATAGGAAAGATGGGGACAATCTTTTTAGTAGAGACAGCAGTGACAGGACGAGGGGTAATGGTTTTAAACTAAAACAGGGTAGGTGTAGGGTAGATATAAGGAAGAAATTCTTTACAGTGAGTGTGGTGAAACACTGGAATGGGTTGCCCAGAGAGGTAGTGGAGGCCCCACCCCTGGAAACATTCAAGACCAGGTTGGACAGGGCTCTGAGCAACCTGATCTAGTTAGTGGTGTCCCTGCTCGCTGCAGGGGGGTTGGACTAGATGACATCTAGGGGTCCCTTCCAACCCAAAACTTTCTATGATTCTAAGATGGAGTGAGGGGGCCTAAAGTGTGAACTGTGAGGAGAGTGTGAGGGAACTGGGCCTTCCTGGCCTGCTGAAGGGAATGTGCGGATAGGGTCGTGTCCTTTCTGTCTGAGTACATGTTGGGACAGCAGCAGGCACACAGCTTGGGCATGTCTATCCAAGAAGCTGAAAGGCTAGCAGACTTGCGAGATGATGGGGAGGCTGCTTCTCAGTGGTCTGGTGAAAGGCTTCAAGAAGGCTGGTGGGTGGGAGATTTCCCTGGAGATAGGAAACAGCAGGATATAGCAACACCGCCACGGAGAACAGCTTGGCAGGCGGAGAATGAACTTTAGGCCGAAGAAATGTCGTGCAAAGGGTAGTGCTGTGGTGCAAGAAGTCATCCAGAAGGAGGATGAGACCAGCCCATCTCTTTGTGTTTCAAGGAACAGAAGTTTGAGTGGAGATATGTTCTTTGGAGGAACTCTGTATTTATGCTTCCGCATTTTATATCTCTAATTTTGCCTTTTTTTTTTTAATTCCTTTTTCTGTGCAGTGTCAGGACCCGGAGAGCATCCATAGGCCTTCATGGCCCTGACCAGCCATGCCTGGGGCCTCCACCCACACCTCTATTCCTTGGGCCCAGGAGACCCTTTTAGCCCAGGCCTGAGCTGCAGCCCCAGCTTCATCTTTGCTGTACATGTACTGGTCTCCAAACACAGCTGTGGACACAGCTTTGCCTGTTCATGGACTTTGATGACTTGGGCATTCAGACTCACTTCCCATCTTCATCTTTGTCAGATATACAAGGAAATGACACTGTGGACCTCCAAGTGCCAGACTCCAGCTGACTCACAGAGGCCACAGGCCTTTCTGCTTCCTTTCTTTCCACCACTTGTTGAGGTTTTGGGAGGAGAGGAACAGGTGACGTTTGTGGGGGCCAAGGATTGGATGTCAGGAGCAGAGTCGTCACATGTGGAGTGATCTGAAGGCTGTCCTAGTTCCAAACTGTTATCTTCAGCTCCTTCCTCAAAGGCCTGAAATCTCCTACAAGAGCCCCTTCCACCTTGGTCTCATTTAGCAATTAATTTGAGAGTACCCAAGTCAGAGCCTTGCTTTCAGTTCTGTTTACAGCCTAAAGCACCCCATGGTGGGAAGACATCCCAGGAAGCTTGTAGAAGGTGAATGTTCCTAGGAATCTCAGGAGGCCTGGCATACCAATAGCTGTCGTCAGGCAGCTGGCCAAATGCACTGTCTCCATTTGTGTAATCGGTGCTTAGATGCCTGGTTTATGTGTAAACTCTCTCTGTGGATGCTGACATTTGCTGCGCAACAAGGTCTGACCTCAGGGCTGGCCTTGCTTTGAGCTGGGCATTGGACTTGAGACCTTCTGAGCTCCGTTCCACTCTGAGTTGTTCTATGATGTAGAGGACCTCACCTCCAGCTTAATCTCTTCTTGTAGAACACATAGGGAAGCACAGGCTCATAGAAGTGTTGGTGGGGAAGAGACTGTTGGGGGTGTCTCATCCAGCCTCCAGAATGGCTGTGATGTTTTGGAGCTGAAATGTGAAGAGCTCCAGAGGTAGATATGACAGCAGTCACCTCCTAGTCCATTTGATTTTTCATAAGGCTCAGCTGCAAGCTCCTAAGAGGCACTTTGTGGCTGTTACCTCTATCATATCACTAGCCACCTGCAGAGGAGAGCTTGGCTCTGTCATATCTCCAGGTAGCAGTAGGCTTTTACTAGGGCAATCCATGCCTCTCCTTCAGGAGGCCAGATAGACCCAGTTTCCTCGGAATCTCCTCACATTTCATGCTTTAGGCCGCTCCCTCTATTTTGGAAGACCTCCTCTGGACACTGTCACTTTCCTATTGAAATATGAGGCCCACTGGCTCCTATGGCATCTGCCGTCATGATGCCCTGGTCCTTCTTATCAAGGCGCTCCTTTGCTAGTCAGATCCCTTCCCATGCTGCTGTTTGGACTTATTCTGCAGCTTTTCCTTCTCAACACTCAGGTTCCTGTTGGCCAAATCCCCAGGTGTCTCAAGGTCCCCATGGTCAGAACCTCCAACCATCCAGCTTGGAAAGTATGTGTACTTATTGTCATCCTGTGCCATGGTGCTAATATGACCATGAATTAGGTAGTTACAGATAAGCAAAGAGTGCCAGTATTCATCAAGTTGCTAAGCGAGGTAGTAAGCACCGTGGCAATCATCTAAGAAATGTGGGTACAAAGTGAGCAAACGCAGGTCCAGTGGGGAAATGGAAAAGAAGCTTCAGCCTCTGAGCAGGCGGGCCTGCACTGAACTCACTCCCAGTTATCAAGAGCTTCCTTGCTGTTGTGTGTTGACTCTGGCCAGTAGCCCACCTGCTACTCACTCTTTCCTCCCCTTCCCCAGTGGGACAGGGAAGAGAACAAGAAGAAATGAAGTGTGAAAAGTTTCTGCTCTAGATAATAATAAGAGTTTAATAGATGAAGAAAAGAGATTAAAAAAAGACCTCACCAAGTGAAACAAAGACCATCCTTCACCACCTCCCACAAGCAGACTGATGCTCTGCCACTTTCCAGCCTTCAAATTCCTTAAATGATAAAAACCTCCACATCCTTTTCCTCTGTCCCAAGCTTTTATTTCTTAGCATGAGTTCATATGGTACGGAATATTCCTGTGGTCAGTTTGGATCAGCTGTCTTGGCTGTGTTCTCTCACAACTTCTTTCCCACTGCCCACTTACTCACTGGAAGGGAGTAAGTGGAAACAGAGCAGGCCTTGACGCTGGTCAGACATGGATGAGCAGTAGCCAAGACACTGGTGTGTTACAAGCATTGAGTTTTCTTGACTCCCACAGGCACAGGAAACACCCACCCTGCAGGACGTCTGGTGGTCTAGTCCAGAAGAGAAGCCCTGCAGGGGTGGCCTTTCTCCCTTAGGACAGTGAGACCCGCAGCCCATGGAAGACCATTGTGGAGCAGGCTCCTGGAAGGAACTGCTGCCCATGGAGAGAAGCCGACACAGGAGCAGGTTTTCTGGCAGGACCTGTGGCCTGTGGGGGTGGACCCATGCTGGAGCAGTCCACTCCTGAAGGAATATAACCCAATTGGTTGCTACTAATACATGTGAGAGTTGCTTCCTCTGTACAAAGGATACAGGTCTTACATTGCTTTGGGCCCAGGAGAGTTCCCAGCACTGCCCCACAATGCCCCAGTATGTCCCAGTCACCTCCAGGTAGGGTATGACCCCTTCACCACTGTCCTCTCAGCCTCATCTTCCGACTCGTGTTTTGCCCGTCTGTCTCCCCATCCAGACTGTAATGGACTATCCTGGGTACAAGGATATGGAGGGAGACCACTTCAAATATCTCGCTGAAGCAGAGAGAAACAACAGACACTGCTCTCCCCTCATTCACAAATGCTGTTATTCCATCATGAAGGCAATCAGGTCAGTGAGGCATGATTGACCCTTGGTAAGTACATGCTGATGATTCTTGGACACAGTCTTCTATTTCAGCTGCCCAGAAATGTCACCCCAGAGGACCCTACTTGAGGGCTCGCTCCTCACCAATGCGACCTTGTACAGCCTGGGGTTCCCTGGGTTGCCGTTTCGACCTCTTTCAACGATAGGCACAACATTGGTCTGTCCTCACTCACAAGAGCCCTCTGCAATCCCATGACCTTTGAAAAGGGATATTGCAAAGAAACTTCGATCTTCCCCTATAAGATGAGTACCACTATTCTGCCTCTTCTGCAGTGTATTTAGTTTCTCTACTCTTTCATATATTCTCACCTGTCCTGAAACAATGACCTTTTCTAATGTCTTGTCAAACACAGACTGCCTAGACAAAGGCCATTTCCATTGCTCTCCAATTTCATCTTCCTACTTCTTTTTCGTTCAGATACCTCTCACTTATACTGCTGTTTTGAGCTTCAGGTAGTTGAAAGCTCATCTATATTTCAGTAGTCTAATTGTCTCTTTTCCCACCTCTTTAATTATGTTCACTTCTATCTTCTTTTACCTATTATCTCCGACATTTCTGAGAATTTTATCCCTTACAGAGAAGCTACCTCACTAGAGGCAGCTTCTAGTTAGCATATGGTTACAGAGTGTATTTTGTTCCTTATGAAAATTGGTCATGCTTTAATTTTCCTTCCTTACAAATAGGAAAACTCATTTTGTGTCTGTGAGCAGGCAGTTCTCTAAGGACAGTAGATGGGAGATGGTGCAATGGAGCTGTAACATCCAGCTGCAGAGATCACTGGAGAAGTCTGATGCAAGGAACAGTGACACAAGCTCCAGGTGGCCAGTGAGAGAAACATTGGGGTTGGGGAGGTGAGGAGCAAAGTTGTCGGACCTGAAGGGACTGTTTTTCCTACCTGTCCAGACATCATGAGGAGACACACTGGACTACTAGCACTTGGAGAATGCTTCTACCACTTCTTCTGTAAGCTGAAAAGCAATTAAAAATATCCCTTAAAATAAAAAAAAAAAAAAAAAATTTATTAGGTGCAGTAGGACATCTTCCTCCTTAACTACACTATGAAAAAACTCCAATTAGCTGCATAAGTTGCAGACTCAAAGAAAATTACACATTAGCTTGTTAGCGCTTCCTGTATTTTAATGAGCCCCATGGGGTATTTGGTGTTGAGTCCCTGAAGCTGAGATACTGAGAGGGGATAGAAAAAACTGTTCAAGAAGTCAGCAGGAAAACTGGAAGTACCTGGAAGCATTGATTGGCCCCACTGAGGGCCATTACTGACAAAGCCTCCCCAGGGACTCCTTAGAGCAGAGAATTGGAGGCCACGATTGCAGGTAGGCAGAGGCACTGTGCAGGTGGCTGAAATGCTGAGAAAACCCTTGGTCTGCTTTACGAAGCAGAAAGGCCAAGGGCTGAGCCCCAGGCCCTGGGAAGCTAGACCCTGTCCCTCACGCGTGGCTCAGGGCTCTTCTTGGGAGTAGTGGGGTGTTAGGGTGCTCTGTCCCACTCAGTGGGTTAAGGACAGGGTTTTATTTATTTCTCTTTGCGATACCCAGAAGTCATAACAATGATCAAGAGGCTTGACTAAAACCGATGCTTTACTTGAAATTCAGTAAGATTACAAAGTATGATTACTTAGTAACTTCATAACATTCATTTGAGCACTGTGGGATTAGAACAGATATTGACTTGGCAAGGCTTACCACAACACTATGTCTGATTTTATGAAACCACAGAACATAGCAGACTGACAAACCTACAACAACATTACCTTTATGTGCCTAGAATGTCAGAGGTAGAGAAAGAGAGGAAAACAAAAGGAAGAAATAAATGAAAAGGTCTCATCACCATTGGATCCAGTGGCAGTCTCTACTGGTGGTCAGTGTCCTCCGGTAGTGGGTGTGTGTCGCAAGGACCTGGCCTCCTCTGCTTTTATAGCCTTCATTGACCTGTTTCACAGCTTCCTGAAAGTTCTAGAAAATAAATCTGTGTGCGTGGGGAGGGGTGCCTTGGCGTTTTCACAGCCCCCCCCCCCGCAAGACTGGTTGTTGCCATGCACAAGTGCTTAACACTTTGCCTGCCTGACGTCTCAGAGGGAGATGGGTTTCACAAGCCAGCTGTGGTGAATGACTTCATGGACCCCAATCTTGTGCTCAATCAGAGTCATTTTATTGCTCAAGTGAATACCATATATACTAATACAATAGTTACTAGAGCCAATTATCTTTGGATTTGTGGCTTTGCGAAGTTCACGGTTGCTATTTTCCAGGATCTTTTGCAGCTGGATGTGTGAAAACAGCTGATCTCCTGAGAACAGCAAAGGGAGGCACAGGATGCGCTGCTCCTTCAGGGTCATGAGACAGTGCTGTTCTGTCTCAAGTTGTACGGTTTCCCACAGCCAGCACCCTGCCTCCACAGGGTTTCCCTTGTATTCCACACTCACTTATCCAGCTGACGAAGTTCCCAAAGCACAAAGCCTGATTTAGGAGTTTGCTTAATTTGTGCATCTTGGTGTCGGTGTCTCATGATGGATGTTTGTGAGAATTGCTAACTTTGGCCTGGGGCTGTACAGAGGGTGAGCAATGCCCAGTGTAGGAAAATTCCACGAAACCTCCCAGCCTCCAAAAGAAGGGATGAGGATGAAACAAAGTCCAGAGCCTCAAATAATGTTTCTTCTGGTAGGCCTTGATGGCAGAGGCAACTGCCATAGCCAAGGCGACAAAGCCCTCGGTCATGTTGAGCCTTTCTGCCCTGCCGCAGTACTTAGCCATCTCCACTGCAGGCTGTCCTACACCATCCCATGCCTGCATCTCTTTACCTTCAGCCGGTAGACACCCATCTTTATTTCCTACCTAACTCTCACCCTGGCATTTCTATGCCTTCCATTGACGTCTCTGTACACTCACTGGCTGTTCCTTGAAACACAAAGCCATGGGTTGATCCAGGTTCCCTCTGAGTGACCTCTTGTACCACAATGCTACCCTTTCAGTGACATCTCTTTTTCTGCACATGCCATTGGAACCTTCCAAACAGCATTTTATTGAGCTTTCCTTCTCTTCTGACTACCAAGAAATGCTTCATCATCAGTTAAACTACCCTTCAAGCAGGGGCATGCTACTACTATAGTTGCCTGAGCTTCCACTTCGTCACGCTAAAGCAGCCCAGGTCCCCCAGCCTCTCCACAGAGACCCCAAACCTCACCCTGGCAGATTTCCTCTGCACCCTCTCCAGTTCTTCCCGCTCCTGCAGACCGCAAAGTCCCACCCTCAGACACAGTTGTCCAGATGAAGCCACACCAGTGCTGAGTCAAGGGGGATGGTAACCCCCTTGTTTGGGTGGCTACGCTCATCCTACTGCAGCCCTGTACGTAGCTGGCGTCTTCACTCTTGGTTGGTAGTGTTTGCTCTGTCAAATGGCCTTTGAAATGATACTTCACAGAGTCTATGCACCTTTCTTCATGGGCACATAACAATCCAGAACCTCTAGGTACAAAACTACAACCCAGTAACGTGCCTGCTGCTGGCTGTCAGGTTCTCAGGCAGAAGGGATGTCATAGTCAGCACCCCAGCCATGTGTCTGCTGGTGGCCAGTCACCTAAGAAGATTGGAGACTGAAGTGACCTCTCACTCACCTTCATGATCGTGTGTTTCCTACTCATCTATGAGCTTCTCAGACACAGTTGATGTCATAATGATATTGCAACCTGTCAGCCTTCTTGCGGCCTATAAACTGACCAAAGAAAAGCAAACACCATAATCTTCCAAGCCAGCTTCTCAGGCAGACACAACCAAGCCATGGGCCTGCTGCTGTCCCATGAGGTACCCAGGTGGAAGGGCTGTGACAACCCATATCCAAGCCTTCTTCCTGGATGGCCCTACCAGGTACCCAAGGAAAGGGATTCACACAATTCCCTTGCCAACCCCAGGCCTTCTGCTGGCCTGTTTGGGGTGCTGGCAGATGTGAGCCGAAAAGCTCATAACCCAGCCATGAGTCAAGGGCTGACCGACCAGCTACTGCAGAGAGAGGTGACCTCACCAGCCCTTTCCCAGCCATGCTCCTGCTGCTGCCTTTTCAACTCTAAAGATAGAAGTGACCTCACAGCCACCTTCACAGCCATGTGCCTCCTGCTGGCCTGTGAGACCCTGAGATACAGCTGACCTCACTATAACATTCCTATCCATCTCCTCTTGTGACCTCTGAGCTGATCAGACACAGGTCACCTCACAGTCCTCTTCCAACGCCATGTGACTCTTCTGGGGCCTCATGATCCCTGCCCTAGCCCAAGAGGCCAAAGAGCATAAGTTAGTATTAAGAAGGCGTCTGACACCATATATTAAAACAGTTGCCTCAAAGCTTTGTTGCAAAGCTTGCTGCAGGACCTCCTGGCAGGTCAGTAAATCTTTGTTTGCAGCCCAGCTGAACCTCCTGGTGGGCCAGCCAAATAGAAATCAGCCACCCGAAACCAGCTTTGAAGGGAGTTGGAGGACAGGTACCTCGTTGTGGAAAATGTGTCTAGGCACCAACCCCCTCCCCGACCTGCTGGAGCCAGGACTGAGAAAAAAGCACATGCACGGGACTGGGGGAAGGTAGGGTATGCGCCATCGCCTAGGGAACAATTTCCCCAAACACATTGGAAAAGGTCGTGTGACCAAACAACAGGGGGACCCTCTCCACTGATGCAAAATGAAATTATGGACCAACGGGACGCCACTGGATCCATGGTGGTGACTGTCTCTTGCAATTCTGTCATCCCGACTGCTTACTAGGTTTCTTTCTTTCTTGTCTTTTCCTCTCTTTCCTGTCACTGGTTCCTCGTGTCTTCATTTTAATAGTTGATCAATAAACCTCCTTAACTGGTGGCATTTGACCTCATTTGTGTCTTAATCTCACTCTGGGAATAACAAAGAAGCTTTATGTCTCGGGTCTTCCCGGACCGTAACAGAAGGGTTGAAGGGGAGGGAGTTAGAGCAGAGGAATGAGGGCTTCGGAGGGTTGGGTGTTCAGTTAGAGCAGAGGAATGAGGGCTTTGGAGAGTTGGATGTTCAGCTGAGGTCTCAGGGATCAGAGCTCACCTTTCAGCGTTGCGGGTTAGGCAAAGGCATCAGGGGAGGGGTTGGTGTTCTTCTGAGGGTGCCTGCTTAGTGTTAAGGCTGTGGGCTATCTTGGTGGTTTAGGGTTTGGTTTAGGGCTGGGGTGAGGGCAACAATTAATGCTCGCAATTAAAGCTAAGGATAGAGGCTAGGGGTTAGGGTCAGCAATAAGGTAAGAGTAAGGGTAAGGAGTTGAGGGTTTGGGATATGTCTTTGATGTAAGGTCTGAGGTCAGTGATAGGCTAAGCTCAGCTAGGTTAGTAACTGTGGATTACTGCCAGGATGAGGAGTAGCATTTAGGGTAGGGTTAAGGATTGAGGTTACTGGTTACTGATAGCGTAAGGGCTAAACATGAATGTTTTCACTGTCTGGGTTTTCACAGCAACATCACCATAACACCTTTCACATTTTCTTTAGTGTTTGTTGGCCAAGCCTCCCTTCCTTCCCACAGATCTAGTGACAGGACAAGAGGCAATGGCCTCAAGTTGTGTCAGGGGAGATTCAGATTGGATATTAGGAAAAATTTCTTTACTGAAAGAGTGGTCAGGCATTGGAACAGGCTGCCCGGTGCAGTGGTGGAGTCATCATCCCTGGAGGTGTTCAAAAATCCTGTAGATGTGACACTTCGGGATATGGTTCAGTAGGCCTGGTGGCTTTGGGTTGACAGTTGGACAATGATCTTAGAGGTCTTTTCCAACCTGAATGGCTCTATGATTGAGGCCATTTCCTCTTGTCCTATCGCTAGTTGCTTGGGAGAAGAGACCAACACCTGCCTCACTACAACCTCCTTTCAGGTAGTTGTGATAAGGTCTCCCCTCAGCCTCCTCTTCTCCAGAGTAAACAACCCCAGTTCCCTCAGCAGAGGTGACCTCTGTGCGAACAACTGAATCAAGCCCAGAATCTAAATTTAAAAAAAAAATTTGAAACCTATGCAGAAAAAGAACTTTAGAGAGCAGCTGAAAAAAGTCTTGATATCCAGCATTGCTAGGTTATTAATGTTTTTTAATGAAATTTTGCTGATCACTGAGGGGTGCTGAAAGTATCTGGTCCCTCAGAGAACTTTGTACCACAGATGGCATTTGTTCCTGATCACCCAGCCATCTTCCCACCCAAACGCATCATCCACTTTTTCAGCCCAGATATAAATAATTTGCTCTAAGGACACTATATCCCAGAACTTGCAAAAGTCCAGGAACACAACACGCCCTTCTTTCCCCTCCCACATGGGAGAAATCCCTTTCTTGTCCTCCAAGTGCCTGGGGATGCTTGCAAGAGCATTTGCCTCATCACCTTCCCAGGGACTAAGGTGAAGCTGACCAGCCTCTAACTCTCCCAGTCCTCCTTCTTGCCCTTCTTGAAGCTGGGTTTTCTATTTGCCTTTTCTGAGGACCTTGGAACTTCCCTGATCTCTCTGGATTCTCCAAGGTGTTGAAGAGAGGTCTCCCAATGACACCAACTAACTCTGACATCACCTCTCTGCCCCTTCCCACACCAAAAGCCTTCTCCATACTACACACTTCCAGGGGAGTGCCTGGGACACAGCAAACACCTCTTCAAGTCCTCAAGGGCTTTTCAGAAGAACAACAGAAGTAATTTCTTCCATCAGGGCCAAGACTCCGGTGGGATCTCTGTACAGCTCACAGCTTTCCTGGGCATTTTTTCAGCATCTGCCTCTCTGCAACCTTTCTGGTCCTCGGGTTGTGGATGAGGGGATGGTGCAGGAGAGTGAGGATAAAGTAAAAAAAGAGTTTTGTCATACTATTTCAGGAAGGCTGTTCTAGGCATCACACAGACAGGAAAGAGGGTGTCATAGAAAGCAGTGCCACCAGTGAGTTGAGAAGAGGAGCTGGAAAAGGCCTTCTCCCTGCCCACACAGATATGATGCCCACAGAATATAACCACACAAACAGGAAAAAGAGGATGGGTTCTAAAATGCAAGTTAGGAAAGGAAAGAGTATGAGTGTCATGGTGTCATGGCGCGAGAGCTCCAGCAATGAGGTGAAATCATAGAAGAAGCGGTCCTCTCCACTGGGGCCACAGCACTGTATCTGAGTCACCACCAAAACCATTTCTGTAGATGACAGAAATCCCCCTAGATAGAGTGCAGCTGCCCTCTGGAGACAGATGCCCCAGTTCATGGGTCTCGCAGATGGAAGGGTGTGGCACACAGCGTGCTACTGGTCACCAGAAATAAATGCTCTGTACAAGCAATAGGTGCAGGAAACAGTGGTAACACCGTCATGAACAGAGATGGTGCTGTTCCCAACCACAAAGCTTCCCATAGACTGGGTCAGGGTGATGGGTATGCAGGTCTCCAGGGAGAATAAATGTCCTAAAAGAAGCCCGTGGGGATGTGCAAATGCTGGTTTGCCACCACCTGCACAATGATGAGGATTTTCCCAAGCGCAAACACCATTCAGGTCATGAGAGAGAGGAGGGAGAGATTTGTCTAACATTCTGAGTCCCTAGTAGGGGGAAGTTCATGACCACACCATTGCCTTTTCTCCATGGAAGGCTCTACGGTCTGCTTTTCTCCTCTAACATGGCAGGGAACTTACGAGTAAGAACACTGGTTCATTTTTAGCTGCTTGGGGGTCAGACAGACAAATCACTGCAAGCACATTTATTTCCTTTAAAGATGGTATATAGCTCCTTGTTCACACAGTCAGTTGTGAGGTCACACTACTGAGGCAGAAAATGAAATAGAACTGAGGTGTCCACATTTCTTTGTGGCAATGATATTACAAGAAGAAAAAGAAAAAACAAGAAAAATCCCAGCCAACAGCAAGGACAACAAAAACAGCCAAATAAAGACAGACTGGGCCTGTAAGGAGTTACATTATGAGTCATACGTTGAAGACGATAGGCACTCTATACCTTTTGGAAAGCATTCAGTCACCAGTTTCCACACCGCATTCCTTAGCTCCTGGTTCCTCACGCTGTAAATGAGGGGGTTCACTGCTGGAGGCAACACCAAGTACAGCCCAGCCACCACTAGATTCAGGGATGGCAAGGAGATGGAGGGGGGCTTCAGGCAAGCAAATATGGCGGTGATCAAAAACAGAGAGACCACTGCCAGGTGAGGAAGGCACGTGGAAAAGGCTTTGTGCCGTCCCTGCTGAGAGGGGATCTGCAGTACGGCCCTGAAGATCTGCACATAGGACAGCACAATGAAAACAAAACACCCCAAAAAGACAAATGTACTAATCAGAAGCAGCCGAAATTCCCTGAGGTAGGCATCTGAGCAGGAGAGCCTGAGAATCTGGGGAAGTTCACAGAAGAACTGGTCGACAGCATTGCCTTGACAGAGCGGTAGTGAAAATGTATTGGCAGTGTGCAGCACAGCGTAGAGGAAACCACTGCCCCAGGCAGCTGCTGCCATGTGGACACCAGCTCTGCTGCCCAGGAGGGTCCCATAGTGAAGGGGTTTGCAGACGGCAACATAGCGGTCATAAGCCATCACGATGAGTAGAAAATATTCTGCTGAAATGAGAAATACAAACAGAAAGACCTGGGCAGCACATCCTGCGTAAGAGATAGTCCAGGTGTCCCATAGGAAGTTGGCCATGGCTTTGGGCAGAGCGGTGGAGATGGAGCCCACATCAATGAGGGAGAGGTTGAGGAGGAAGAAGTACATGGGGGTGTGGAGGTGGTGGTTGCAGGCTATGGCGGTTATGATGAGGCCGTTGCTGAGGAGGGCAGCCAGGTAGATGGCCAGGAAGAGGCAGAAATGCCAGAGCTGCATCTCCTGGGTGTCTGCGAATGCCAGGAGGAGGAACTGTGTGATGGAGCTGCTGTTGGACATCTGCTGCCTCTGGGCATGGAGCATTGTCCAAAGAGGAAACAGCAGTGTCAAGTAAGGGGAGAAGTTTCTGGGAACAGTCAAAGCCATTCCCAATACCCCCTCCCTGAGACACACAGTTTTTCTTTTTCTAGGATACCTTCATTTATCTCTGTGGCTGGACTCCCTGTTGGTGCTGGCTGAACATGCTGTGAGGAGCAGGACCTCTGCCCACTGGCTGCTGAGGAGTTGACAGGTTAACAGGCAAGGTGTGGGCAGAGGTCAGTCCTGGTGTTCGACTTTGTCAGCTGAAACTGCTCTTTACTGAAAAGAACTCGGCAGCACCTGCACTCCCAGCGCTAAGGAACCGGGAGAGCAGCAGACAGTTTTAAAGGTCTTGTGTTTTTTGAGCTCTCCTCATCTCACCTGGGGAGTGTTCTGGGATGTCAGAAACCCTCAGCATTTCTGCTGTGCTCAGGGAGAACAGAGCTACCCAGCTGCCCTGGGCTTGCACCATTCTGAGATGGAGATTGGTCGCACTCCCATGTTATCCTGAAAAGCCGTCAGACACTGCTGAGAGGAGAGGGATCCACAGGAGTCCACTAAACATCCTACCCTTTGCCGAGGCCTCAGCATCCCACTTCTAGTCAAGGACACATGTGGTTCATTTCACTGACCCAAGAGCATTTCCTCGGTCGGGCACAGCATCTCTGCACTTCTCCTTTGAGGCATGCAGATTACATAATTCTGTTATGCGAAAGGTTTGCATTGTTGAGGGCAGCTCACAGCTTGGAAGGACACCTCATAAAGATAGCCAAGTGTCCTAATGATGGCATCTGATTAAGGGAAAACCAGCTTGTTCTCTGGGCTCACAGTCTTCACTGCCCACAGCCCTACAGCTTAGACAAAACTGGAACACCTCATTCCCATGGACACACTGCACGGGAGGACCCACAAGATCAGTGTCTGACTCTGCAGCTGAAACTTCTCTCCCCAGAAAGCCTGACTGAGAGAACATGGGTACTACTTCAGTAACACAGACGAGTGGAGCAATAAGGAGAAACACAGTGAGGTTCTACATGAAAGAGGGAGAGTCAGCCAGGCACTCCGGACACTGCTACACTTCTCCAGCTGCACACATCCCAGACTCCAACATTGCCAGGCAGTTGCTCTCTGCCCCTGTCCTTCTCAGATGCAAATGGGCATGTGGCTGGAGAGCTTGATAGTCATCCCTCCTTTGACCTTCCCCTTCACATACTCCCTTAGGAAAATATCCTGAGGTGATCTGAATCTGTGAGCAGCCCTGAACCGTTCAGTTCTTCCTCAACAGCAGAAGGACCCTGTCCAGTCCTGCTGGGGGTCACTACTTCCACCCACAGCTTCTCCTCGCGATGCCGTGCGCTCCCCAGGAAGGCTTAGTGCTGACCCTGGCAGGCAGCAGAGTCCCTGCCCCAGCACACAGCCTGTGGGGTGTACAGACCCTACTCTGAAGGACAGCTTGGGGAAGCCCAGGCTGCACATCCACCTTCACAACACTGCAGCCGTCCTTGGGAGAAGGCAGCTGTCATGGCCTGTCCCTCTGAGGGTGAGTAGGCAATCACTCCTTTGCAGCACATCCTCATCTTCAATAAGACACAAACTGTGATATTCCTCATGGTACATCATGCCATACGCTTTGGGGTGTTCCAGCCTGAGGAGATCTTTCCACAAAGTGCAGACACATTGTCCTGCATGCAGAGACTTACTGTGTGAAAGGCTGAAAAGATTCCTGCCTGCAGTGAGCTCTCAGCATCCTTCCACTTCACAGTGCTTTTAACCTCTCTCTGCCTCGCTCCTCTCCCCTCGCTGCCTGCAGGCAGTGCCCTCAGCCCTGCTGTGCTTTGTAGAGGAGCTGCTCCTGGGCAAGAGCTCACTGTCTGCAGCGCTCCTCACCTGCTGTGATCTCCCTCCATCCCAGGAGCCCAGCCCAGCTCAGCAGCACAGGACCAGCCCAAGGCACCACTTCTCCCTACTCTGGGCTCCCTTGAGATGTCTTTTGGTCTCCAGGACAACTTGCTTTGAAACAAGTCAAAGCAATTACTGATGTTTCCTCCCTCAACTATGGAGAGAGAGGAAATCCTTTATTTTCCAAAGTGGCGTTTCTCCTGTCACCAAAAGAGCTAGCTCCAAGGATCATCTTTTCTTGTCCCATCTTTAGGCAGGACAGCCAGTGCAGGGCAGGCAGGGATGTCCTTCACCCCTGCTGAGGGAAGGGAATCAGATGAGTCAAATGAGACATCTCATCCTGGGTCTGTAGCCCTGGGACTCAAAGGGGATTCAGCTCCCCCAGTGCCTGCCACAACCCCACAGGAGGTGGGATTCCTCTTGCTTCTTTTCAGGTGGGCATTAAATGCACAACTCCCATGCTAATTAATGGAGATGGAGGCCAGGACGGAGGGGTTCAGGTGCAAATGTCTGGTGGCATGTGAGATACCAGAGGTGGTCTAAGATATGTGGAGGTACAAATGGAGCAGTTTGTCGAGACAGGGCAACATCTGGGGGCATCCTCTTAGAGGCTGCTGGCTATTTCCTTTGGCCAACAGAAATGACAGCTGATGCCCAAAATAAGGGCAACCGAACCTGTCCCTACTCATTATGTTCAGGGCGACCGACACAGGCATTCACCTGAATGATTCAGGTCGTGGGCCATAGGAAGAGCTCAGTCTCTCTCTTAACCTTTGTCTCTATTTACTAGGTCTCCATTGACCACATTGGCAGTTTCATGTTCTTCCCCCGGTCGCTTTAGAGAATTCAGGGCAGCTCCTCAATTTCATGTTCAAATCCAGGCCCACAGAGCTACCTGAGATGCCAGGGCTTGCAGGGACAGCAGAGGACCTGCTGAAAAGCAATTCTCATATTGGGCAGGGTATGTGTGAAAGGTCACCGCAGATACCATCGCAATGAGTGTGATTTGGTGCCTCAGTGACATTGACTGATGCCTTCAGTCAGAGGCATCGGTCATCAGATGTCACCAGAGAGGCAAGGGCTGTCCCTCCCCTATCCAGTAGCTGCAGGCATTGCGCACAGCCATGATGACACAGTCAAGGAACAGAACAATCCTTTTCACAGTGTGCCTGGATACAGCTTGTCCTCAAGGACAGCCTCCTCCAGGCCCAGCTAAAATCCTTATTATTTAAACATTAATCTTTAACTGAATTGAAACTGAAAATGTAATGCAATGGGCACCAAAATGAGCTGTGCTGCATTAGGAACAGTTAAAGAAGAAAGAGAGAGAGAGGTTCGGACCACTGCTGAATTTAATAAGAGGAGGTCTAGATAGATCTCACATAGTCTATGACCTCTTTGCCTCAGTTACTGCCAGCAAGGTCTCCCAGGACTTTAAGCTTTGAGACAGGAGTCTGGAGAACAGACAGCGGTGGATGGGGATCAGGCCAGTGGTTACTTTTGCAGACCACAGCCTTACCAGTCCGTGGGAGCAGAGGCACTGCATCTATGTATGCCTCGAGAGTTTTTTACCGGGAGGTGCTTGTCAGTTAAGATGCCAATTAAGAAAGGTACTCTGATTCTGTGAGGTAATATGCTGTTAGGATGAAGATTGTAAGGAGAGAATAGTATAGGCAGTCTTTCTTCCTTTTAGGTGGTGGGATGCCTGGGTGGTGTAGCATCAAATGGTAATCCTACCCACATGCAGAATGCCTTGCAGACCCTCTCCACAGAAAAAAAGTGTCTTATTTCAGTCATTCAACCTCTTCTTGTATTTCCCTGCAAGGTAACAACTCTGTTCATCATCTCTAAATGAAACAGAAAGGATGTTCTCATGAGAACTTCATGCTACATGGCTAGATGGAGACAAGGCCACGCAGGTGGTGGAATGGTCAGTACCGGGTGGGAGCTGCCTGCAGGCTCCCCTGTGACAATGAGCTGCTGAGGTTGTCCTGCTGCTGAGCGATCTATGCAGCACAGCACGAACTGCTCAATCTACAGTGGTCTTCTGGTCAGGAGCAGAGCTCAGCTTTCCCTGTGAGCAGTCTGTGCTCTACCTTGGTGCGACAGCTGAGATGTTGCAACCCGAATGTGCATGGCCAGGAGGAGCTGGAGCACGGGCAGGAGCAGCTGAAGCCCAATGACTTGTCACAGCACTACGAAGTTTTTGGATTACTTGAGATGTGGTGGGACAATTACCTGAGCTCGGGTGATGCAACAGAAAGATACAGGCTCTGCCGCAGGAAGTAGCAGGGAGGAGGAGTACCAGGGGGAGGCTCTGTGTGTGAGGGATCAGCTCGGATATATGGAGCTCCTCTAGAAGCTGAGTAACATGTTTGGTTAGCTTTTGTGTGTGAGGTTGAGCGGAGAAGTCAGCAAGAGTAACATTGTGTTGGAAGTTACAAACTACTTGATCAGGG